>NC_041392.1:298639693-298710312 GCF_002162155.2 Triticum dicoccoides | reverse complement strand
GGAGGAAGAAGAGTGAAAGACGAGGAAGAAAGTGCATTAAATCTCAATTCTACTACTACTACCAGGATATACCGTCCTTCGGAGTTTAAATAGTTACGTCGATGACATGTGAGTTAATGAAGGAGAGAGGTACGTAGGCGTATTTGCGGAAGCATGCTCCACTAGCAAACATGATGGAGGTACTGGGTAAGGCTGATTTAGTAACACCAACACGCTGGTTCAGCTTATTAATTAAGTGTCCCATCTGCTACAGCGTGTATTGTCACTTCACTGTGAAGACTAGTTGAATAGTTTTATCTGACCGAGATGGTTCGCGAAGACTTCCTACCTACAGTATCCCTATGCCTGTACACTCATTGTCCAACAAGATGAAACATTGGCCAAGGCACCCGGCGCCAATAATGTAGGGGTACTAGTACTATCTCCTTTCCGGTTTATAGGGCTCAATTCAAAAATCTCATCAACCAAGGTAGATGATGAGTGGTGGAATAATTTTTGTAGTTTGCAAAACACTCAATTAATGCACTCGTTTTCCTCAAAAAATTATGTTTACCAATGCATTCATTTTTTATCAAACTTTGACCATCTACTCCCTCCATCCAGGTGAATAAGTAATCTTTGGTTGTGCACTGTGACCAAGGTGGGAAAACAAGAGAATTTAATGTTTATTTGCTACTCCCTCCGTTCCTAAATATAGTCTTTTTAGACATTCAAATGGAATACAACATACTGATGTATGTAGACATATTTTAGAGTGTAGATTCACTAATTTTGCTCCATACGTAGACACTTGTTGAAATCTCTAGAAAGACAAATACTCCGTATTTGGGAACAAAGGGAGGCTTTTACTCCATATTTGGGAACAGAGGGAGCATCACCATATGGAGGGAACAGAGGAAGCTTGAAATATGAACATGTCAATGGGAGGGAGTAAAAGCCTCATGCATGCAACATGCAACACTCACATGTACACATGGACGCACGCAACACTCACGCACCCATGCGGCACACAACACATGATGCAACACACACGCTCACGCTCAAGTGCTCAACCTACTCCCTACATCCGTGAAAGACTGTACATTTAGAGATTTACACATTGACTAGGGCATAATTAACGCCCAAAAGTAGCAGACTTATGTGTGCATCCGACCATTGAGAGAAGAAGATTAAATGAAGGTTGTTGCATGCTATAATTAAGAATAGACATGTAGCCTATAGCCATAGCACAAGTTGGTGCATTAGTCAATCAATATCGATTTAGATTAAAAGCTAAATGCATTGGAAGTGTAGATGTACACTCTTTTTTTAGCCGATGTACACTCTTTGTTTGAAGACCGAGAGAGTACATGTGCATGCACTCACATACACAGCCAGGGTGGTTAGCGCGCAAGGGTTGGACTCCTGTTGCGCCTGCATAAAGTTTTGTTTAACTGATTTCTTTGCTTTGCCAACTGACAGGTGCGACCCAGAAACCAGGTGACAATTTAACCAGTCAACAAAGTGCCACGTCGACTATGTGGCCGGTTAGTAGGATGCAATATGGTGCTCTACCATGAGCTAGTGATCATATAATCACCGCAAAACTATATATAGTGACCGTAAAGAGCGTATTGTTACAAACGTTGACCGCTAGTGTATCTTTCTCATTTCAAATTAAGCCATATTAACCGGAAAGGACGCAGTATGGACTAGTACTAGTACTGCTTTGATGTGTCCCATCAACTCGCCGAACGAGGAGAGGCTTGCATACTATGCCTCTCCCTCGCCAATGCGCACGGTGGCTCGCAGGACGAGGAGAGGGTTTTGACTACAGCGCACTCTCCCTCTCCCTCTCCCTCGCCCTCGTAGTGGACGTGCAGCAGTTCAATCGATGTCAGATTGCCAGAAGCATATTGTACTTTAGTATCATCATTGTTGGACCTTCCGAAGAGGCGAAGAGCCAAGTGCAAGGTTCACACGAGTACGAACTTTTGAACCTCCCGAAGAGGCAAAAAGCCAAGTGCAAGGTTTTATAGGAGTTGTCGTCCTAGTAGGAGTATACTACAACTATAGCGAACGATGCTACTGTATGATGCTGCCATGTCACCTATATTCAAAGTTGTGCCACCTTTTTTTCTCAAAGAGCGTGTTGGAGCCCGTGAATCAACCACACAAGTTGCACGTACACATAACACATTTACTAGTAATAAATTCTAAAGGACAAATACCAGTATGCCACACAAGTTCATCTCCAATTCATGTGATAAATTTGTGCATGACTAGTCTACATACATTCACAGCGCTACCGTTCACAATTTACCATACTCCACTTACATGTTATAGATAGGCTACATGTCCTCCTCCAGGTTCCAGTCCCAGGTGTACTTCATGGATGGCACGATCCATAGTGGTGGGCAACGTGAATCATTGTCGCAACTTTCTATTCCGGTTCCACACGATGGAGACTCATCCAAGCTGAAGCGGCATAAATCAGGGATAGCGTGTCCCAGCATGTCGTTCATCTGGCAGTGCGCACTGAAGACACATCCATGCTTCATGAACGGCAGCCCTACGGTGTCATGGATAGAAGGTGGCATCCGCTTCACAAAGGGGTAGCTGTCCCCAATGAAAAGCGAGTACTCTCCAAGAGTGTTCCTCGGCACCCACGTAGCATCACTAGGTCGAACTAGGCGTCATGCATCTGCTACACGCGGCATCTCAGATCTGGACACATGGTGACGTACATAGTCAAGGTCCATGCATAATAATGTTGTGCTCAAATGTGGCGGTCAGTAATAATGTGCAGCAAATAGTACTACTCCAGTATAGAGGAAGTAAAATAACTGGATTATTATATATAGCCACCCTTGGCTACATGGATGCGATAGTAAGACATGGAAAAACAAAAATGGTGGCAGCTAGTGGGTTCAAGTCTTCAAGGGCCTAGCTAGCTATACGCGTCCTCCAAGGTAAAAAGTACTCCTACTAGTACTAGTAAGTAGTACAACAATGAAAGAGAAAGCAAGAGGGTTAAAAATATAATACTAAATGAAATACCTGGGTAGATGGTGACGGTCTGATCGTGGTAGATTGTGTGACCATGTTGCACATCACTGGTACCATGGGTAACGACTGCTAAGATAGTTGATCCCAATATGTCAAAGTCATCTACAAGGTTCCAGGTTAGACCAAATCGCGGATGCAAATGTACATCCAGTATCGGCGATCTTATTTTGATCGGGGGATGACTGGCCCCTGCAAAATAATGGAGTACCATTAGGGATGCAAGTGCATTCCGTTTGTAATCTCACGTACCGTAGGATGGCAACCAGATGAAACAAGTCCACTGGCTTGTCACCGCGAAGATGCGACCTAGATGGCGCATGGCGTCTTCGAACGTGTAGAGGTACAAATCTGCCGCGGCCAACATGCGCCAGCCTCTGCCGTTACCGCCTCTTGCATTGATGGAAATCCTTATGTCGAACACCGCGATGAGATAGTAATCGTCGTAGCCACGTCGCTTTGTCGGCGGGTGCGCAATTGCTATCTTCTTCAATCTTATGTAGGCATCATCATACGTATTCAAGCCCAGCTAGTCCAGAAGGCCGATCCCAATGGTGGAGAAGGGGTCTACGGGAATGGCCTCACTGCTATGGATGTTGTGCAAAAATGATGGTGGTATCCGGCTGGAGGTATGCAAGTCAATCTTCATTGCACCGACCCAGACCTATATATAAGACGGTGAGCAGTGGAGAAATTACGGGATGGAAATGGAATAACTAAGTACTACATGATCAAACTCCATGACTGACCTGCTCATCGGACAAAATGCGACTACCTCTCAACGTCGGCAACTCTAGCGGAGTCAACGTGCAACCATGGCCAGAGAGCGGTGGACTGTTTGAAGGATTGCCATAGAAGAACCTTCTCCTTGAGGACGCAGGGAAGACCAACAAGCATGGCCTTTTCCCAAGCCTGCTTAAGCACCGTCTTGAAAAAGTTGGTGCAGGAAGCACCGAGTCTTGTGCCGGTGAGGACATCAGAGCGGCGTGCGATTCCTCCTAGAGGATCATCGTCCAAGGTCTCCCAGCCCCGACGAGGAGGAGAACCAGCTGGCGAATCCATGGGAGCAGCGGCGAATTGCCTTCTCTTCGGGGGAGGGGAACTGGCGAGGAGGAGATAAGAGCGTAGTAACCGCAGGGCCTTGTCCCTTCCAACTGTAGCTCCTCGATCGTTCCTAAGCGAAGGGGTGAGGCTATTATTTACTACGTACTTGTACTGTAGCAGTACTGGTAGAGTACTACTTTCTCAACTAGTAGTGCGATGTACTGTACATCTAGTATAGTGCACCAGTTTTGAACTCTTGAATCTCAGGGCCAAGGAGCTACACTTGGAAGTGGAGGGTAGTACTGTTCTCTAGAACCATCATTGTACTATCAATGCAGGGAAAGTACACCTACGTAGTGGGTACTCTCGGTGCTCTATTCAAGCGCGTAGCTAGCCTAGTCAGCCGCTCCTCTCACGCACACACTAGCAGCCTATTTATCAGCGACGGTTACTTCGGGGCAGAACATTTGAGTTTTTGATACAGCGAGACTAGGCTTTTTGCTTCCATTTGTGGAGGTGTAATGGATCTCGTTGAACTTTGTTAGTAGTTCCTTCTTTATGAATGAGATGAGGCAAAGCTTTTGCCTCCGTTTCAAAACAAAAGAATCACGTCAAGAGGAATTTCTTTTGTAGAGCCGATAATGGAGTGAAGTCCATGCGTGCAACGCCACAAGCTATAGAGTAGTAGAGTACTAGCACTTTACGTACATAGCCATATTGCACAGTTCCTAATGTCGTGCCAGGCTTTTCCAGCTCCTTGGGATTAACTGGGAGGCGCTAGTTTCAATATGCTACTAGCTGATGAGGAAGTTGCAAGTGAGGTGTGGCTAGGGTGAGCACACGAGCCACGTGATGATGGGAAGGAAAACATGTTCATGTGGCTGGGCTATCCAGTGCACCTGGATTATGGTGCGACACGTCCGTTCAACTTCAATACTCAAACTACCCGTGTACAATATTGGCTCGCAGCAAAATTACTATTTAAAAAAAAGGTCGGCGTGCGTTCGGCCGGGATCGAACCCACAGAACGAGGTATACACTCCTGCTACCACTACTAGTACTCGTTGGAGTACAACGCAACCTAGAATCGCCTTTTATCGCTAGTAGTACATTGTTCCTTACAAGAAACCACTAATAATGCCAAGAAACTACTACCACTTGCATACGTGGCGGACTTAAGATAAGACTACCTTATCAACCATTGTATATGCCCTTACCAACCAGCCCTACCAAGAAACGACTACTCTACAAAGTGTCGTTATAGGCACGTTCCAACCCATGTCGCCCCTTAAGTCAACGCCTTCTATTTGACCGGCAAGTTAGGCGTTATGACTTGTGGGACCTACATGTCAGTCTGCACAAAAATCCCCAAGTGACCTCCTACCTCCGGCCCGTCCACCTAGTCATCCTCGGCCATGGGACGCAGCTACCGTTGCCGGTAGAAGGCGAGGTCAGAACCGCCGGTGGTGCGGAGCCCATCTTGCGGCAACCCGGATGCCAGCTCCGTCCGGCGCTCGCGGCCGCTAGCTGGCCAAGATAGCTCTGTCCAGCTGCTTGCCTGCAAGGTTTGCTAACTAGATTGGCACGGCGGCGCGGCGGCTTGCTCGCGTGCGCCGCGCAAATGCCAGCCATCTGGCTCCAGCGCAGTGGCTTGCTCGCGCGTGAATCACGCTCGGGCTAGCCTGCCAACCCGTACGGAGGCCAGCGCGGCGTCCGGCCCGTTCAGCGGACCGGCGGCCAACTCGCTCGTCACCAGCGCCACCGACGAACACGTCTCAGTACTGTTTGAAGTAATGTTCAGGAAAAATAATGATTTGAGGGGGAATAATAGGATAGAAGGTCGGATGTGGGTCCCTCATGTCAACGGTCAAACAAAATGTGTTGGTTTAAGCTTGCTCATCAGCACGGACGTGTGGGCCAACCCTGTCATAAACGGGTTTAAACGAGCCTAATCGGCACTAGGTAGTAGTTTTTTGCGCGGATTAAGAAATTTCGGGTATGTTTTTGCTATTTTTTGTACAATATTTTCTTCCTAGGGCTGGTTGAAAGTGGTAGTTTTTTGTTAAATGCTCTACATATTGTAAGTAGGAGTGAAATTTAAGCTTTGGAAGCCAATAAGCAAGGCTAGTTACATAATGCCTATGTATACGTGATTGAAAGTAAATATCAACCATGAGTGACTAATATCTTGATGGGAAACTCTAAACTATGGAAATACTAGCATTTTGTTTTTGCATGGTTGGAAATGCTAGCAGTGTGCACGTGCGTTGCAACAGATCATAATTAGAATAATACTTATTCACAAACTTGATACGAAACACACTAATTTTGATATACATATATCACTAGAGATATATTATGTTTCAATCATAATATATTCCTTGGGCTGTTTTGGTGAGGTGAGGGAGGGGTGTGGTTGGTTTTAAGATACTAATTGTGGGTTTTTCTGCAAATTGGTAGAGAAGTGGGATGTTGGTGAGAAAAGGCAACAACTTACCTCATAGTTGGTAGATGTAGATCTAATGGTCAGAAATGACGGATGGCAGACACACCATCATCGCCAACTTAGTCTTCTGTAGGGGTACTAGCAAGATGCCCGTGCATTGCACGGAACATAAAGATGCATTTTTTTATAAAACACTTTGTTGTGATTGACCCATGCGGGAGTAATCCCATGTGTAAAAACTAATGATATCTCGAGAAAGAGGAGATAAGGTGAAGAGGAGTGGGGTGTGGTGGTGATTGGTGGTCGGACTGAGCGGATGCATGGGGATGGACGACGCCGGCAGCGGCCACCAGGTTAGTTTGTTCCAGAGGCTTCCTTTTTTAATTGCTCAACAATGAGGTTGTTGGAGATAAGGATGAACGAGGGAAAGGCCTTGTCTGCATCAGGCGAGTATCTTTTAGTTTAATTTCCATTCATCATATATAGATTGGACGGTCTATATTGCAAGATGGCACGCGTACCATCATCACCAATTTGGTTTTTTTATAAGAGAAGAAATATAAGTATGGAGATACAAACGTATTATCGATACTTGTTTCCGTAAACTAGGATCTACATTCTATTCAATGGCTCAACATGTGGGGCCTTAGCACAATGACTTCTCGACTGTGTAAAACAAAGGTTTTTCCGTCGCCGATAAGGAGGGGGTGATGGTGGCGCGCTTTCGGCTTCCTCTTGTCCTAGTAGTCATACTAGGTGGTCTACGCACGTGTAGATTTATTCTTTTTCATGTCTCATGTTCGTCATACTGCCATGACTGTTGATGAATATACGGTAAGTTATTCACAGGGAAACCCTTGTTAAGCGTGTTTGCGAGAGAGAGAGAGAGACAGTGTGTGTGTGTGTGTGATATATCTAGAGACTAAGGCAATGATAAGAGATTCTTTGTGTCTATGTGTGTGGAGGATAGATAGAGACATGTACACGGGGCTTTGTGTTGTGTAACATGGAGACACATAGACATAATCAGAGTGTGAGTGTGTGAGATACACATGCGGACATGGGGAGGGATTTGTGGAGAGATGGAGAATTTTGGTGTGCATCTGAGCTAGAGAGGGGGGAATATATACATAGCTAGAGCTGGAGACAATATGCAAGGGTGTGTGTCTTAAAATAAGGATCCAGATAGATGGGTGTTTGTGCGTGTCTGTGTGTGTTTGTGCACGTGTTTGTGTGTGAGAGGGAGTGTGTGTATGTAGAGTATAGGGACCACTAATGATGTAAACCTAGTATAAGGGAAGGGGAATGGTGTGACATGTGTGCCAAAGAGAGACAAAGGCATGTGTAGTAGCGGGATAGCATGGGTGCGGGCGGGGAGCAGACTATTTGGAAGAGACATCTAGTGTGTGTGGGAGAGGAGTGTGTGTGTGTGTGTGTGAGAGAGAGAGAGAGAGCTAGCGACGGAGAGAGAAAGAGGAAGAGAGGGGGGAGGGAGGGGTCGTTTGTGTCCATAAGTGGCGTATAGATAGGGAGACAATGTTGATGTTGTTCGAAATTGGCCTATGTACGGAGACGCATGGGAAGCGAGTCATCGTGTGTGTGATAGGGACTTCATGAGAGATCTAGAATAGATGGTGTAGAGAACAACGTGCAAGATTGAGAATGATGATACATTAGGGAGCTATGGAAAGAGTCACGCCATATATGTATACAGGGAAGGAGCTGGGGCGGGTCCGCATGTGGGAGAGATAGAAAGAGGAGAGTGGTGCACAAGGAGACAAAGTGTGCTAGTTTGCAGTGGGGTGGGGTGTGAGGTGAGTGTGCGAGAACCACATAATTAGGGAGATAGACGTTTGGGGCCGACATTTTGTGTGTATGGGAAAGATACACTCTACATAGTGCATGTGCTTGGGAAAGTGAGATGTCAGGAGACCTAGAGAGTGGGGGAAGAGATGTGTGCATGCCCGAGAGACAAAGTGATAGAGACCTATATTGGGGTCCGGACTTTGGAAGAGACGGGTGTGTTAATGTGCTCATGTGTTCGTGTCTAGGGGAGAGAACGACTTGTGTGGGGGTGGGGGAGGGGAGTGGCTTCAGATAAAGATTGAGGTGTCTATATTTGAGGGACTTTAGCGTAACTGAGAGATATATACGGTCAATAGTGTGTGCACTCATGGTTGATCAATTTGTTTCAGAGTTTGGACAATTAGATATAGATACTTTTGAACATGCGTGATATACCTTGATGTACCAGAATGAAAAACCTAAGATTGGAATTTTGGAATTCGACTCCATCATTAGCTTTTGTAATTCATTTAAACGGAGGTACATTTTTAAGCCGGGATTTCGTTATTTCCAATTCATATATCAAACCTAGAGATATACACATACGGGCATGTTCAAACTTTGTAATCATCCAGTTTATTCATATACATACACATTTTTTGCTTTTGTCATCATATTTAGGATAAACACATTTGGAATTTCATTTGAATTGGATTGTATGATGGTATTTGCTTGTACTAGCTCAATGATCCATATTCGAATTGAATGGACAATCTAAGTTTCGAGTTGGACACATTGATTTTCAAAACTTGCACTTTTTTCATGCAAAACAAATAAATTCTCAGCCACGATATCATAGTCAGCCGTACAAGAGCAGAACACTTATAATTTCAGGCACCAAAAGCTTTCAAACTTCCCGCTCACATCGAAATATCTCACGCTCGAAAGTTTAGCCCTGCGATATTCCTGTTTTACCCCTACCACGTGAATGGAAAAGGGCTGCTTTGGTAACTTCATTGTTTTCCCCTCTTTGCCCCCAACATTCTTCCTCGAAGCCCCTCCCCTTCCCCTCCCCGACCCCCCCCAACCACGGAAAGACACTGAATCTAGTCCTCCGCCGCAACGGTGGACCTCACACCCCATCGGATCTACCTTTCGCACCTTGGAACCCCAACTGCCAACTCACCACTTCACTGGAGCCGCTTCAGCGACTGGCTTGTCCACCGCTCCAGATCTCCTTGACTGCCATCATGGTCCACCGCACCGGATCTGCTTAACCGGTTCCCTCGGCCACCACATTGTAGGCCCTTCACTGACTCTCTCGTCCGCCCCATCGCTGGCCCTTCATACAAGCCCTCCTCCGCCGCAATAGATCCGCCTCACCGACAACACTGTACACCGCGCCCGCCGAAGCCTTCGTCCACCGCACCGAACCCACTCCACGGACGCCATATTCAACTCCACCGGCCCTACTTTACTGACACCGTAGCCTCATCAGGTTATTTTGATTTGTACTACTTTGATTTTTCTCTTCTTTATCATGCAACTGTTCACCTACCGCAGATGAGCTTTCTTGTATGTAGACAGGCACCGCAACCGAAGCATCGGATCCGCTTCAGCGACGACGATGGCCGGCCCAAACTCAACCGCAACACGAGCACCATCGACGATCCTTAGCTATCAAGTATGACAATGATACCCATACGCCGCCGAGAATCAGGTACTATTATCCAACGACCGGCGCCTACGTTCACTTTCTTAGCATAAGCACCGCACCTTTGAATTTCTTTAGGGCATCATTAAATTTTTCATGAGATGTGTTATTCTTCTTGCACCTGTAGGGCCATACTTCTCGCAGTGAACATGTTACATGTGCTAAATTACATACCAGTGCACATATAGTTAATATGCTTTAGTTTTGTCCTAAGTATTACTGTACTTCCTAGATATCACTGCCTACTATTTTACTTGTTGCATGCTATATTTATGATAATGGTGTTGTTCTGATGCCACATGTTGGTTCCATCAGACTGCTTCATGTTCTCTATGCTTAATTACACATCAGCAAACTAGCATGTGGTTTCACTGCTTTTTGTTTGTTTTACCCTACATTTTTGGATGCTAGCTATTACATCACTGCTCCAAGCCTCTGTTCATTACTCTTGTGTGTGTTCTTGATCTTCCCAAGTTGCATGAATAATTTGATGCTTCTAGCTGCCAACCCCATCAAGTAAAATATTTGTTCTTTTGGGGCTAGCACCTCGAATAAGCATAAAAATAGGGTGAAGCAGATATATTGTCGTGTAAGCTGACACCCTTCTTTCATTAGTTTAGATGAACCATTGATGATCAATTCGAACTAGTGCATGCGATTAAAATTAATTTTACCTAAATAGAGGGTGCAGAATAAACTACAACAACTAGATTTGCAAAAACGAGATGCTGACGACATCTTCAAAGAACATTGCAATAGCAGTGAGGCTTCACATCAGCATATGGTAAGCTAGTGTGTTTTAGTACATGTGAAATGTAATGCGTGTTGTAAGTGCATCTAGTGCCCCTTAGTGATTTTGGTGTATTGAAGACTTATAGGTAAAGGGACTAATGCGTTTGTGAGTGTACATAGGTCTATAAGTCTATGAGGAGTTTGATATTTACAGGAAAAGTCGACCCCCCAAAAATGAATATCTTCAACTGAAGATTTTGGTATTTCTGAAGACTTTGAAAGTGAAGAAATTGGTGTGTCCGTGAAGACTTGATATTCATGCGAGAAATATGAAGCTTGAAGACTTTCATTTTCATAGTTTTGTTTTTCTCTTTCTTGAGTCATAGGAAACACCGTACTGTTAAAGGGGGTCGAGGAAATACTAAGGAAAAATTTCCATGTGATGCTCAACTCAAAATCCTACATCTACCAATCCCTTCGAGTGAAGCCATTGGAAATCTGATACAGTTCAGTCAATTTCTTCAGTGACAGAGACGAAGTTCTTCTGGTCTCTGAGGAATTTGTCCTGACTGAGGAGTTAGGAATTCGCCAGTGCGGATTGCCTACACAGTGAGGAACATGATAGCCCTGAGGAGTTTGCTACTCAAAATTCCGACCGTTGCTGTGCTATGCGCCAGCTGTCCCAAAATATCTATCCACCTAACGGTCATACCATTGAAGGGCATTTATGTCTTATCATGTCGGGCTGCTCCCTAGGCTATAAATAGCCGCCCCCTACAACCACTAGCTGGTTGGCTGCTCCAAGAGAAACTGACACTTGTCATTTGAGAGCAACCCATCCTCTGAGGACTTTGAGCGAAAATCATCAAGTGAGGAAAAACCAAAAACCCAAAACCCAAACACCTACAAACCCCAAGTGATTGAGCATCACTGAAGAGATTGATCCTGAGTGGATCCGATGCTTGTTACCTTTGAAGACTGTGCTTCTTCCAGACGGTTAGGCGTCATGGTCTAGAGCATCCAAGAGGAATCGTGGATCGCCAAGTGACCAAGTTTGTGAAGGTTTGGAAGTCGCCTGAAGACTTACCACGAGTGATTGGACGAGGTCTATGTGACCTTAGTTCAAGGAGAATACGGTGAGGACTAGGTGTCCTGAGCTGCGTGTTCAGGACTGGGTGTCTGGGACTGTGTGTCCTCGAGTTTAAATACTCAGTCGCTCCAACCAGACGTACAACTGAGACAACAGTTGGAACTGGTCTACCAAATCATTGTCTTCACCAGGCTTACTGGTTCTATTTCCTCAACTCTTTCATTTCCTCATAAATGTGTTGTGTGCTTGTTCATATCTGTGTTTGAAGACTTTGACTAAAGACTTTCTCAATTTCCTCAGTTCAATTCCTTCAGTCTATTTGTCTTCATCCTGTGTTATCCTGTGATTACGCTTCCTGTACTCTGTGCCTGTCTTCATTTTATCATGATGACTATGCTTGTATTCTGTTATGTTTACTTTTGAGTACTCATTCCGCTGCTAGTAGTTCTTCGCTAAGGAATTTCCTCACCGGCAAATTCCTCAGTGAAGAATTTCATAAAAATCGCCTATTCACCCCCCCCCTCTAGTCAATATAACGCACTTTCAATTGGTATCAGAGTAAGGTACTCCCTTGTTCTGTGTGATTTTGGTTTAACCGCCTGTAGTTTTAGTTATGTCGACCGCAAGTATGATCAAGGTCTCTGCTGGGTGTCCTACCTTCGATGGGACGGACTACCCCTACTAGAAGAATAAGATGCGAATGCATCTTGAAGCAATTGATAACGATCTCTGGTATGTTGTGGAAAATGGTGTTCCCTCAGTCACACCTTCTCTGAATGCTGCTGATGTGAAGAGATTCAAGCAACTCGACTCTCAAGCGAAGAATATCATATGTGGCCATCTGAGCAAAGGACAATATGGCAGAGTGAGTGCTTTGGAGACAGCGAAGCTTATCTGGGACACGTTGTCCAAAGTGAATGAAGGAGTCTCAACTCAGCGTGACTCTCGAGTTGATGTTCTTCGCAATCTCTTCAACCGCTTCAAAAGACTCGACAATGAAAATGTTCAACAAAACTTCGATTGCCTCACTGACATCTCAAATGAGCTTCAAGCACTTGGTGCCACGGACATCACCGACCATGAGGTGGTGAAGAAATTGCTGAGATCGCTTGATTCCTCATTTGACACTCTGGCATTGATGATACAAGAAACATGTTGATTACAAGTCACTTGATCCCGTGGATATTCTCGAGAGGCTAAATACTCATGAGTTCGAACTTGCTGAAAAGAGAGATCTCTATGGTTCAAGCTATGACAGATCACGTGCACTAAAGGCCAAGGCAGTATCTGAGTCGGAAGATGAAGACTTTGATAGCAGCCTTGGTGATCTTGAAGAACTGAGCCATGATCTGGCTCTTCTCATGAAGAACTTCCAAAAGTTCTCAAGATGTGGTCGCCTTGGAAGACCCTCAAGGAGCAATGATTCCTCATCAAGTGACTACAAGAGGAGGCTCTGCCACAAATGCAAGAAGCCGGGACATTATATTCAAGACTCTCCTCAATGGGAAAAGGAATCAAAGAAGAAGAAATACAAGGATTACAGTTCTGATGATGCGAAGACAAAGAAGAAATCCACAAAATCTTCATCATCAAAATCCTCAAAGTCTTCATATCACAATAAGAGTAGCTCCAAGAAGGATAGGGCATTCATTGGCAAGGAAATGGACTCTGAGGCTAAATCTGAAGAAAATGAGGAAGAGGAGACATCTGAGGAATCCGAATCCGGAGTGGCGAGCCTAGCTCTCTCTACTGCATTCGTCAGCAAGTCTATCTTCAACACTGAAGAAAATGACCTCACCAACAAGGCTGATGAAAGTGATGATGACTACACTCCCACCTATTGCTTCATGGCAAAGGGTGCCAAGGTACTCAAATATACCTCCTCTGAATCAAGTGAGAATGAATCTGATGAAAACCTTAAGCCCAACTACTCTAAACTTGCTAAGATTGCTATAAAACAACAAAGGGCTTTAGAAAAGGTTCAAAAAATGCTAAATAAAAGTGATGATATGTTGGGTGAAGAAATGGATCGCACTGAAACTTTGACTGAAAATCTTCATAGACTTCAGTCCAAGCTTGACAAACTTCAAAGTCATCATAACACTCTCTTATCGGATCATGAGAAGCTTTCTCATGAATTTCTTCAAAGAAAGCAAGATCTTGAAAAGCTAAGAGTAAGTTATGAAGATCTTTAGAAAGAGCGTGATTCATTACTTGCTCAACAAATCAGCGCTTCTCAGGAAGAATTTGTTCCTCCATGCTTGAAGTGCATTGAACGTGAATCTGCTAATTCTTCACCTGAATGTTCAAATGCTGCTAATGTTTCAAATTCTTCACATGCCTCTGCTATCACTAATTCCTCATCTGAGGGCATTGCTAGTATCACTGACGATGCAGGGCTGAAGGAATTGTACACGACAGGCATGTACAAAAGCCTCAAAGGGCATCAGGCTCTTTGTGATGTGCTTAAAAAGCAGATCCTCAAAAGGAACCCTAGGAAAGAGGGTATAGCCTTTGAGAGGAAACTCAATGCTAATGGTACATATTGGAAACCTGAGCAGTACACCAAAACTACATGGGTTGCTACAAAGGGACCTCTAGTTGATCCATCTAACTTATCTGGATTTGCATGTGAATTTCGTCATATTGATGATGAGTCAATTGACTCCAACTATAAACTATTCAAAAATCAGAATGGTGAAGTATTTGCTAGATATGTTGGCACTAACTGCAGGAACGGTCCCCCTATGAAGAAAATCTGGGTTCCCAAAAGATGCCTTGAAAATCTTCAGGTGAATGTCATCATGACGTCACCAGTGAAGAATAGGAACCCCAGATCAAATTCTTCATATGGACCAAATTCTTCATATGGATCCAAGTCCTCATACGGACCAAACTCCTCACATGGATCAAATTCCTCAAAAGGATCAAAGTCCTCATATGAACATCATCGTGCTAACCCGTCTGTTTCGAAGGGAAGATCTAAGGATTATGGATATGTGCATTATTCTTCAAATCATTATGTCCATAAGTCCTCGAAGAATTTCTCTGCATACTCTTATGCTTACTCTAACCCCTCTTATGTGAAACGAAATGGACTGGCTTCTATGCCATCCTTCTCGTATGGAGCTCGCAGAATGATGAACTCTTTGCCACCTCTTCAGATGTGGATGGTGAAGAAAAAGAACTAATCTCTTCTGCAGGGTCAGGTCTCCAGACGCATGTAATCGTCTAAAGAATTTGCTAGAGACCTGAGCATGCCTGATAGGACGCAGGCTAATCATGAAGAAATGAACTTTCATTTCTCACGTCCTCATATTGCTTTATCAGTTCTTTTACTTGATGAAATTGATCTGATGAATTGATGTCATATTCTTCACTGATGAAGTATATGAGTTTGTAAGATGCACTAATTCATTTGCAGGATGATCAACCCAAAGCCACTGAGTGGGTCCTCGATAGTGGATGTATAAACCACATGACTGGTGACAAGAATCTATTAATGGATGCTCCATTATCTCTGTCGCATCTGAAGCATATCATCTTTGCTGACAAAGGCAAAAGTGAGGTATTGGGTCTAGGTAAGGTTGCGATTACAAAGGATCGACACATGGACAAAGTCATGCTTGTTGAGTCCTTAGGATACAACCTTATGTCTGTCTCAATGCTTTGTGATCTTGATATGGTTGTTGTCTTTGGCAAGTACCGTTGTGTTATGGTTATGGAAGCTGACAATTCCAAAGTCTTCGAAGGCTTTAGGAGAGGAGACCTGTATATTGTTGATTTCTCTACAGGACCACAACCAGCCGTGTGCTTGCTTGCAAAAGCTTCAGAAGGCTGGCTCTGGCATCGATGACTTGGTCATGCAGGCATGAGGAATTTGCACACGCTTGCGAAGAAGAAGCATGTCATTGGCATCGAGAATGTCAAATTCCTCAAGGATCACCTATGCGGAGCCTGTGAAGCAGGGAAGATGACCAAGGCCAAGCATCCAGCGAAGACTATCATGACCACCACTCGCCCGTTTGAATTGCTTCACATGGATCTCTTTGGTCCTAATCATTATTCTTCTATTTCAAATGAAGCATCTCAATATGGCTTTGTTATTGTTGATGATTATTCTCGCTACACATGGGTACACCTTGTTACTTACAAACATGAAGTGCAAGAAGTATTCAAATGATATTCCTCGAGGGCTTCAACCAACTTTGGTGTGAAGATCAAGCACATCAGAAGTGACAATGGCACTGAGTTCAAGAATTCTGGTCTCGATGACTATCTTGATGAACTTGGTATTACTCATGAGTTATCTGCTCCTTACACTCCTCAGCAGAATGGCATCGTGGAGCGCAAGAACAGGACTCTTGCTGAGATGGCTCGCACTATGCTTGATGAATACAAAACGCCTCGTCGTTTCTGGACTGAAGCAATTGATACTGCGTGCCACATCATCAACAGAGTATATCTTCACAAATTCTTCAAAAAGACTGCCTAAGAACTTCTCACTGATAAGAAACCCAATGTAAGTTATTTCAAAGTCTTCGGTGCTAAATGTTGGATTAGAGATCCTCATCACAACTCAAAATTTGCACCAAAAGCACATGAAGGTTTTATGCTTGGTTACGGAAAGGACTCGCACACCTACAGAGTCTTCAACAACGTTCTTCACAAAGTTGTTGAAACTGTAGATGTGCGGTTCGATGAAACTAATGGCTCGCAAAGAGAGCACCTACCTACTATGATAGATAAACCAGCACCTGAGGAAACTATCAAGTTCAAGGCTACTGAGGATGTCATTCCTACTGAAGAATCTTCTGAAGAATTCATTCCAGAACATGAAGAACGTCGAGCTAATGCACCTGAAGAAAATGCTGAAGAAAGATCAAACTCTTCAACGACAACCAGCTCATCCTCGCATTGCAAAAAAAGTGCAAGTTGAAAAGATCATCAATGACATCAAAGTGCCAGGTCCTCTCACACGCTCAAAAGCTTCACATTTGTCTAACTTTTGTGGGCAGTATGCTTTTGTCTCTATTACAGAGCCCACTAAGGTAGATGAAGCATTTCTGGAGCCTGAGTGGATTCAGGCCATGCAAGAAGAATTACATCAGTTTGAGCTCAACAATGTCTGGGAACTGGTCAAACATCCAGATCCTCGCAAGCACAATATCATCGGCACAAAGTGGATCTACCGCAACAAGCAAGATGAAAATGGCCTCGTGGTGAGGAATAAGGCACGACTTGTAGCTCAAGACTACACACAGGTTGAAGGAATTGATTTCGATGAAACTTTTGCACCTGTTGCTAGACTATAGGCTATTCGCATATTACTTGCTTATGCTAACCATATGATATCACTTTATAGCAAATGGATGTGAAAAGTGCATTCCTCAATGGTAAGCTTGAGGAAGAAGTATATGTTCCTCAACCCCCAGGTTTTGAAGATCCAAAGAATCCTGACAAAGTCTTCAGACTCAACAAGGCCCTCTATGGCCTCAAGCAGGCCCACAGGCTTGGTATGATACCTTGAAGGAACTCCTCATGAAGAAAGGCTTCAAACCTGGTTCACTCGACCCTACTCTTTTGTAAGTGCATCTAGTGCCACCCCTAGTTGGTTTTGGAGCATTGACGACAAATCTAGTTGAGGGACTAATGTGTTTGTGAGAATTGCAGGAAAACACAGGTAGAAGTCCCTCATTGATTCGGTTTTACTACCAGAGATGACCCCTAAAAATGTATGAAGACATTGAAGACAAAGGTGGTTTATGAAGATATTCACATTGAAGACTATGACAAAAG
Source organism: Triticum dicoccoides (assembly GCF_002162155.2). NCBI lineage: Eukaryota > Viridiplantae > Streptophyta > Magnoliopsida > Poales > Poaceae > Triticum > Triticum dicoccoides. The sequence goes on along the minus strand of NC_041392.1, from coordinate 298,692,657 downwards.
AAGACACGTTATGAAGCCTATGGAGCTCGAAGACTTAGATCTTTCGTAGTTCTTTTTCTTTTGTGTTGTGTCATAGGAACCACTGTACTGTTAAGTGGGGTCCAGGAGAACCAGTCAGAATGACTGAAGTGATGCCTAAATCAAAAACCTATGTCTTCGAACGAAGACAATGAGAGCGAATCTTATCCAGAGTCGGACAAGTCAGCTTTGCTTGTAGCCCAAGTAAAGTTGCCATGAGAGTTCGAAATCTGACCGTTGAGACACGGTCAGTTCCTTAGTGACCCAGGGTCATTTCGGACAAATCAGGTCGGGTTGCCAAGTGGCTATAAATAGTCCACCCCCTACAACCATAAATGGTTGGCTGCTCAGATTTCAGTGCACGGCTTTTGTCGTTTGAGAGCAACCCACCTCGAAGCCTTTGAGAGAAAATTCCTAGTGAGGAGAAAAGCCCTAACCACCCAGAGCCAGAGCAAATTGGGCATCACTTGAGTCTTCTTGTCTGTGTGATCTGAAGACTTATTACACTTGAGGACTGTGAATCCTCCAGACAGTTAGGCGTCGCGTTCAGAGCATCCAAGAGACATTGTGGATTGCCAGTGAACGAAGTTTGTGAAGATTTGGGAGTCTACCTTGAAGACTTACCAGAGTGATTGGGCGAGGACTAAGTGACCTTAGCTCAAGGAGAATACGGTGAGGACTTGGTGTCCTGGACTGTGTGTTCAGGACTGGGTGTCCGGGACTGTGTGTCCTAAGGTTTAAATACCTAGCCGCTCCAACCAGACATACAGTTGTCACAGCAACTGGAACTGGTCCAACATATCATTGTCTTCAACGAGTCACTGGTTTCATCTTCACTTCCTTTTCTTACTGTTACACATCGTGAAGCCATTGCATGCTTGCTTTATCTCTTGTCTTCACAACGTGTATGTTTGAACTGTTTGGCTTCATAACTTCTTCCTACCTGATCCTTATTACACTGCAGTTGTTTGTCATTGTACTTTCACTCCATTAAATACATGACCATGGCTGGCCTAGTGTAATCTAACTTCCGCTGCATAGTACAAGGCATAATCTTCGCTGTTTGTCTTCATAACTCACACGTTATGAAGACTTTCATAAAAATCGCCTATTCACCCCCCTCTAGTCGATATAACGCACTTTCAATTGGTATCAGAGCGAGGTGCTCCCTTGTTCTGTGTGATTCGGTTTAACCACCTGGAGTTTTAGCTATTTCGACTGCAGGGATAATCAAGGTCTCCGCTGCGTGCCCCGTCTTCGATGGAACTGAATATCCCTACTGGAAGAATAAGATGCACATGCATCTTGAAGCCATTGACGTCGACCTATGGTATGTCGTCGAGAACGGCGTTCCCAAGGCTGGAGAAGGTGTCACTGCTGCTGATGTCAAGAAGTTCACTCAACTGGACTCTACCGCCAAAAATATCATCTGTGGCCATCTGACAAAAGGACAGTATGGCCGTGTAGTGCCTTGAAGACATCCAAGCTGGTCTGGGACTGGCTCTCCAAGGTCAATGAAGGCGTCTCAACCCAGAGAGATCAAAGAATTAGTGTCCTTCGCAACCTCTTCAACCGCTTCAAGCGAAATGACAATGAGAATGTCCAGCACACATTTGATCGGCTCACTGACATCACAAATGAGCTTCAAGCCCTCGGCGCCACTGAGATCACCAAACATGAAATCGTCAAGACGCTGCTAAGATCACTTGATAGTTCATTTGACATCCTAGCCCTGATGATTCAAGAACGTCCTGATTTCAAGACACTCGATCCATCTGACATACTTGAGAGGCTCAACACACATGAGTTTCAGCTTTCTGAAAAAGAGATATCTACGGTCCAAACTATGGGCGAACTCGTGCCTTGAAGGCAAAAGCTGTTTTCTCATCTGAAGAAGAATCTGACAGCAGTTCTGATGATCCTGAAGACATTGGAAGGGAACTTGCAATGCTAGTGAAGAAGTTCCAAAAATTCACCAAGAAGAAAGGCTTCAGAAGATCTTCACGATCAAGCTCAAGGAATGATGAAGCTTCTGCTCATGACTACAAGAAGAAAACATGTCACAAGTGCAAGAAAACTGGACACTTCATCTCTGAGTGTCCACAGTGGGACAATGAGAACAGAAGGAAGAAGAAGAGCAAGGAATATGATTCTGACGATAAAAATAAGAAGAAATACTCAAAGTCTTCTTCCAAGTCTTCCTCAAAGTCTTCATCACACAAGAAGAGCTCATCTGGCAAAGCACGTGCGTTTGGTGGCAAGGAAATGGATTCAGAGGAGGAGTCCGCTTCTGAGGAGGCAGAGGTGGAGTCTGAGGAGGAGTCTGATTCTGGCATTGCGAGTCTGGCTACAGCATACGTCGCCAAGTCCATCTTCAACACTGAAGACAATGACTTCATCACCGACACCAATGCAAGTGACAAGAACGACTCCACTCCTACCTACTGCTTCATGGCACGCGGTGCCAAGGTAAACACACGCAGTACTCACTATCAAACATCTAGTGACGATGACTCTGACTGTGATTCAAAACCCAGCTACAAAACACTTGCTAAAATTGCAACTGAACAACAGAAGGCTATGGAGCATATTCAAAAACTATTAGACAGAAGCGATGATCTGTTGGGTGCTAAAATGACTCGTTCTGAATCCTTAATTGAAGACATAAAAAATCTTCACATTAAGTATCAGGAACTTGAAGATCGTCTTGATACTCTCTCAACAACTCATGAGAAGCTTTCCTATGATTATCTTCAAAGAAAGCAAGAACTTGAGAAGTTGAGAGCGGCTCATGAAGATCTTCAAAAGGAAAACGAGTCACTTCGCGCCAAACAGATCAGTTCCGCTCAGGAAGGATTTGAACCACCATGTCTTAAATGCATTGAGCGTGATAATGCTACTTCTGTTGCTGAATGTTCCACTTCTACTACTATTCCAATATCTTCAACTGTTGATGTGGTAACTAACCCCTCAGCTGAGGATACCACTGCTATTGCTGATGAAAATGCTAGGTTGAAGACATTGCTTGAAACAGGGATGTACAAAAGTCTTAAAGGACATCAGACATTATGTGATGTCCTCAAGAAGCAGATTCTAAACCGAAACCCTAGGAAAGAGGGTGTTGGGTTCGTGAGGAAAATAAATGCAGATGGCTCTTACTGGAAACCTGAGCAGTACCCCAAAACCACATGGGTTGCTGCAAAGGAACTTTCAGCAGATCCATCCAATTTATCTGGCTTCACTTGTGCTAACCCCATCATCATTGATGAATCCTTTGATGCAAACTATAAACTGTTTAAGAATCAGAACGGTGAAGTGTTTGCCAGGTACATTGGTACTAACTGCAGGAATGGACCGCCTATGAAGAAGATTTGGGTTCCGAAAAAATGTCTGGAAAATCTTCCTGTGAATGTCTTCATGACACCTCACTTGAAGAAGACAAACCTCAGACCAAAGGCTTCATATGGTCCAAAGGCTTCATACAAATAGAGGACTCACCTGAGTCACACTAATGCAAATGTTTTGCAGGGAAACCATACTCAGGCATATGAATATGAGAGCAGTTCTTCGAATCGTCATGTTCATATGACCAAAAATTATTCTGCCTATTCTTATGAGTACTATTGTCCACCTGCTAGACTGTTTGCTAAGGCTCCAAAGCCAAAATTCTCAGATGCTGCACTTAGACTTATTGCTTCTAAGCCACCCTTGAAGATGTGGGTGGTTAAGAAAGCTTAACTCTCACTTGCAGGGAAAGGTCTCCAGCAGAAAAACAAAATCTTCTAATGCTATTGCTGGGGACCTTAAAAATCTTGTAGGGTGCAAGATAAAATGCCCGAATGGCATCATTATGTACTTCGTTCCTGAATCGCATGCTACTCTCCCTATTAGTCCTAATCTGGATCTAAGTTTTCATAACCCACTGGTTCGTCAAATGTTTATGCTTCACAATTCTCTTCGTGAAGCCTATCCCCCTAACTGCACTGTAGGGTACGACACCAGCGACTTCAAAGTCTTCAGAATGGATTATTGACAGTGGGTGTACAAATCACATGACTGGCAAAAGAAGCCTTCTTATGGACTCAACATTACGTCCATCCGACAAGAGCCACATCACATTTGCTGACACTGGTAAAAGTAAGGTATTGGGTCTAGGTAGAGTTGCAATCTCAAAGGATCAACACATGGATAAAGTCATGCTTGTTGAATCCCTTGGCTTCAACTTAATGTCTGTCTCAATGCTTTGCAATTTGAATATGATCGTAATGTTTGGAAAATATCGTTGCCTGGTACTAATGGAATCTGACAAGTCTCTAGTGTTTGAAGGGTATCAGAAAAGTGATTTGTACGTGGTAGATTTCTCAGCAGGACCACAACTTGCAGTATGTCTTCTTGCAAAAGCTTCAGAATGCTGGCTTTGGCATCGAAGGCTTGGGCATGCTGGCATGAGGAACCTCCACACCCTTGCGAAGAAGTAGCATGTCATAGGCATCGAGAGCGTCAAGTTCAAGAAAGATCACTTATGCGGTGCCTGTGAAGCAGGGAAGATGACAAGGGAAAACATCCTTCGAAGACAATCATGACTACTACACAACCCTTCGAACTGCTCCACATGGATCTTTTCGGTCCCACTCACTACTCAACCTTTACTACTTTTGCTTGCCTCTATGGCTTCATGATTGTTGATGATTACTCTAGATATACTTGGGTGCACATAATCCTTTACAAGACTGAAGTGCAGGATGTCTTCAGACGCTTCGCCAATCGAGCTATGAACAATTTTGGCGCCAAGATAAAGCACATCAGAAGTGACAATGGCACTGAATTCAAGAACACTGGCCTTGATACATATCTTGATACCTTGGGCATCACACATGAATTCTCAGCATCGTACACGCCACAGCAGAATGGCGTCGTCGAACGCAAGAACAGAACACTCATTGAGATGGCCAGAACGATGCTAGATGAATACAAGACTCCAAGAAAATTCTAGACTGAAGCCATTGACACTGCATGCCATTCAATCAATCGTGTTTATCTTCACAAGCTTCTAAACAAGACATCTTATGAACTCCTAACTGGCAAGAAGCCAAATGTCAGTTACTTCAGAGTATTTGGCTCAAGGTGCTGGATCAAGGACCCACATCACACTTCAAAATTTGCACCTAAAGCACATGAGGGCTTTATGCTTGGATATGGAAAGGACTCACACTCCTACAGAGTCTTCAATCTCTTTCATTACAAAGTGGTTGAAACAGTGGATGTGCGGTTCGATGAGACAAATGGCTCACAAAGAGAGCAACTGCCAAATGTGCTAGATGAAGTTCCAGCTAGTGAATCAATCAAGCTTATGGGAACTGGAGAGATTATACCTTCTGAGGCTCATCCTGAAGAAGAACTTATCATCTCAGCACCTGATCAACATGAAGACAATGCTCAGCCTGAAGACATTCCACCCAACAACAACACAGATAAGCAAGAGCAAAGTCTTCGCCCTATACATCCTCGTGTTGCAAATGAAGTGCAGATTGACAGAATAATTGACAGCATCAATGCACCTGGTCCACTCACTCGTTCAAGGGCAACTCAGCTAGCAAATTTCTGTGGGCACTTCGCATTCGTATCAATATCAGAACCCAAGAAAGTTGAAGAAGCCTTCATGGAACCTGAATGGATTCAAGCTATGCAAGAAGAGCTTCAACAATTTGAGCTAAATAATGTATGGGAACTGGTTAAGCGTCCTGATCCACGGAAGCACAACATAATAGGCACCAAATAGATATACCGCAACAAGCAAGATGAGCATGGTCAAGTTGTCAGAAACAAAGCTCGTCTCATTGCTCAAGGATATACTCAAGTGGAGGGCATTGACTTCGATGAAACACTTGCTCCTGTGGCAAGGCTTGAAGCTATACGCATACTGCTGGCCTACGCAAATCATCATAACATACTTCTATATCAAATGGATGTGAAAAGTGCCTTTCTCAATGGCAAGATTGAAGAAGAAGTGTATGTTGCACAGCCACCTGGCTTTGAAAATCCAAAACATCCTGACATGGTATACAAGCTCAACAAGGCACTGTATGGCCTCAAACAAGCCCCTAGGGCCTGGTATGGCACACTCAAATACTTCCTGAAGAGCAAAGGCTTCATACCTGGTTCCCTGGATCCCACTCTTTTCACAAAGACATATGATGGTGCACTGTTTTTGTGCCAAATATATGTGGATGACATTATCTTCGGCTGCACCAATCAGAAGTACAGTGAAGAGTTTGGATATATGATGCAAGAGCAATATCAGATGTCCATGATGGGGGAACTGAAGTTCTTCCTTGGTCTTCAAATACGACAACAACGCAATGGCATCTTCATATCTCAAGAGAAGTATCTCAAAGATTGCCTGAAGAAATTCGGTATGCAAGACTGCAAAGGCTTCACAACACCAATGCCTGCCAAACATCATCTAGGTCCTGACGACAATGGTAAAGAGTTCGATCAAAAGGTACACCGCTCCATGATTGGGTCTTTTCTTTATTTATGTGCATCTAGGCCAGATATTATGCTTAGTGTTTGCATGTGTGCTCGATTTCAAGCGGCACCAAAGGAGTCGCATCACTTAGCTGTGAAGCGAATTCTTCGATATTTGGCTCACACCCCAACTCTAGGATTATGGTATCCAAAGGGCTCAGAGTTTGATTTGGTTGGATTTTTGGATGCTGATTATGCTGGTGACAAGGTTGATCGCAAGTCTACATCAGGCACATGTCACTTTCTGGGACGATCACTTGTATGTTGGTCTTCAAAGAAGCAGAACTGTGTATCTCTCTCCACTGCTGAATCTGAATATATTGCTGCTGGATCTTGCTGCGCTCAGCTTCTGTGGATGAAGCAAACACTCAAGGACTATGGCATTCATCTGAAGCAAGTGCCACTTTACTGCGACAACGAAAGCGCCATCAAGATCGCCAACAACCCAGTTCAGCACTCGAAGACAAAGCACATTGAAATTCGTCATCACTTTCTCAGAGATCATGTTGTGAAGGAAGACATTGATATCATACATGTCAATACTGAAGAGCAATTGGCGGATATCTTCACCAAGCCCTTGGATGAGAAGAGATTTTGCAAGTTACGGTGTGAGCTAAATATCTTGGAATCCTCAAATGTCCTGTGATCAGGCACACATCCTAACACTTATGCATATTGATGACTTAGATGTGCAACACACAAAGTAAAGTATATCTTCATTCAATGAAGACATACATTCTAAGTGTGAATACATTAATGTGGAATTTGACCTCGGAGCGCCACGATAATTGTGCGCCGTGTCTGGGTCTAATACTTCCTATACGGTGGGTAACGCCACCACCAAACGTTCTATTTTGAAGTGTTTCACTCATGGCGTTACCTTGCAGTATCTTCACATTTGGTTGTCGTCACTTTTGGTTTGGCTTCGAACATGTTTTCATGATTATCTTCACTACGTTGCTTGTATAGATATATATATATATATATATATGCTAGTGTTCTGTCCTCTACAGCATTCACTTATAGCTATGTCTTCTTGGTTGAATCTTTTGAACTAAGTGAATGTGATCGGACCCTAATCTCTCTATGCTTTCTATCTCAAATTCTATCTCTCCAAGTCATATGCATTCCATTGAAACTGTCGAATGTCTTCACTGTGTCCTTGTCAGCTGAAGATATAGAGACAACCATAAAGTCCGTTTTTAATGCTCATTCCTCCACATAAAATCCAGAGAAGCAGGAATGACCGCCCGACAATTTAGGCGTGCGTGGGACGTGGAACAAACCCCAAACTTCCGCTAACTGGCCACGCGTTCCTCAAATGCGAACCGCCAAGGGCACCTGTGTAATAGCACAGTGCCGCCCCTGAGCCTATAAATTCACACTTACCGCATTCATTATCTCCTTCTTCCACCCTTGCAAGAACCCTAGCGCCACCGCTAGCACTCGACGACGCCGGAGACGAAGCGCTTCGCTGCCGCAACCTCTCCAACGCCGTCCTCACACCGACCGCGGACATCGTCCTCTCCGCCGTCGCCGTAGGTGTTTTCCGTCGCCAAGTTAGGGCACAGAGGACTGAACTGCTCGGCATCAACTCCCTTCCGTCTAGCAGTTCCAGTGTGGTAAATAAAACTTCTTTTTACAGCCTCTTTTGATCTCATGGTTCTGTCACTTTCTACGATAAGAAGTTTCTCTTCACTCTAGTTAGATCTCTCGCTGCATCTCATAACATGCTTAGTATATTCACTTGTGCTTTATAAAGTAGTTAGATTCCTCACTTGTACTGATCTGTGGGTTCGTACAAATCTGGAACCAACTTCTTATCTATGAGTGAATGTCTTCGCACGATGAGGTCAATGTCTTCTAAACTGATTAATCTTCAAAACCTTCTGAGAATTCATATGACCTCTTCCCCTTCCCTCGCACCTTAATGCTGTCACAGGTACATGTCCGTGGGAGAATCCTTTGGTTCTCATAGTCTGCATTCATTTGCAGAATTCCTACAGCATCACATAAACTCTCCTAAAGCCAGTTCCTGTTGGTCCAGAAAAAGAAAGCCTTTGAAGCCTTTAAAATTTTTGAAGCCTTTCAAGTTAAAGTTTATGGCTTCAGAAGCAGCAGCAAGGAAGGGGGGCAGACAGAGACGTGAGGGAACTTCCAAAGATCTACCTGAAGATTTGGCAGAAATGTACAAAACAGATCCAAAAGAGAGCTATGGGCAGCGCAAGACCCGAATCCAATGGATTCGACGCTATTGGGCAGAACAGTGGTTCAAATACCGCTTCGTCACTCAGGAGTGTGCTGAAAAGAGTGCCATCAAGAAGCCATGGGGGGACATCTTATACAAGAATCTCGTACCCAAGACCAGAGATGAAGCCATTGCTCAAGGCTTCTACCCATGCATGGTCCGAGGACCATAGCCTGATGATGCGCATCCGTCGTCACTCCTCTGGTGTCGTGACGACAATCTCTTCCAGCGCAACTTTTAGTTTGCCCAACAGTCAGCGAAGCTAAACAAGAAGAAATTTGGGTTAGACTTCAACCCTGGTCCCTCCGCACCAAGGGCAGATGGCACACGCGACGCGGAACCCAATGTCATCGGTCCGTTTGCCAATCTTGAGGGCCTGATCACTCACATCTTAGTCCAAGGGACTGCCGTAAATGACCCTCCAGCTGACTTTGAGTCTGATGAAGCTCTTGTGCCGAAGCCAAAGCAGACGAAGAAACCAAAAGCTTCAAAACCGGCCCCTGCCTCAAAAATCTCAAGGGCGAAGCCATTGAAAACTGCACCTCCTGAAGTCAGTGTGCAGTCTGAAGACGTATCCCGCGTCTCCAAGCCCTAGAAGGAAAAGGAGCCTCAGCAACACACCAGCAAAGAGCTCACTGCTGCTGCCATTCTGCGCAGCGAAGCCATTGATCTATCAAGCGATGAAGATCTTGGAGATGACGCTCTTGAGCAGCTCATCAAAAGCAAGGAAGAAGCAGAAATCTTCAACAACCTACCTCTCTTTGATGTTGCCATCATCCACAACTTCATCGATGAATGGTTTGCCTCTCCAGACATAAGCTTCGATGATCTGCAGCTGCCAGTTGGCCTCAGTGTCGCCTTCCAAGGCGCAATTGCTTCAGAACTGGCCATTGCTCAGCGCATTTTTGAGCTGAAGCAGAAGATTGATCACGAAAAGGCTCAGTTCAAGAAGCACATGGCCAGCCTCAGCGTGCAGGAAGTGAGGAGCTTCAAAATCATGCTGCATGAGCTCAAAGAAAACTTTCTAAAGAAGCATGCTGAAGCTCAGGGCTCGCGTGAAAGGATAAAGTCTTTGGCAGAAAAATGTGTTCAAGCCTACAACGAGGCTGAAAAGCGCAAGGCACTTGGGCGTCCTGGCATCGACCCCAAGATGGCCGCAAAGAAGAAGAAGGAGCCTGCTATGAATGAACCAGAGGCACCTAGGCAAGAAGCGGTTCAAACTGTCTTCCCCACTGCAACGACTAGCTCGAAGCCAAAGAGCCGGTCAACAGCTTCAGAGCTAAAGAAGACAAGAACTGCAGAGGCTGAAGCTAGAAAAAGGAAGAGCTCTGAAGCCTCTCCTACTGCCCCCAGCAAAAAGAAACGCAAGATCAAGAAATCTCGGGCTGCTCCCACAGAGCCCTTGATAGTTGAACCTCTCTCTGTCCTTCACCCCAATACAGAAAGAAGACTGACAGTTCATGAGCCTGCTCCCACAGAGGCTCCTGAAGCTGAAGATATTCCAGCAGCCGACCCCATCGCTGCTGAAGACATTGGTCATCAAGACAATGTACAAGATGATGCAGCCCTTCCTCAGCTTGAAACAAGCGAACTCATCAGTGTTGGTCGTCCTCTGACGCCAATGGCACAAGATGAGTCATGGGCGGATCGCCCTCAGGAGGAAGAAGAATTTGAGGTCCAGCCCACTCCGACCCCACAAGTGTCGTCTGCGTTCCGTAGGCTTCGCAAAGGTCCACGGCCTCAAGTCCATACTGCAGAAATTCCGGCTGCATCAGCCGAAGACAATGAAGAAGCTCCACCAGAACCCACTTCCCCGCTCCATCAAGATGCAGTTCTCCAGGAGAACGTGCCTGAGGTTGTCCCTCCAACTACACAAGCGGAGGAAGACAATGTTGCGGCTGCCACCACAAACACTAAAGCCAATGTGGAGCCTGCCCCACCAAATGCTTCAGCGGACAGCGAAGCTACCGAGCCAGACACTTCTATTCATGAGTCTCCTGCAGGTCCTCAATTCGATTATCATATTGAGCACAGGCCTCATGTTCAGAAGCCAGTCCCAAGGCTGCCTAAGTTCCCAGGTCCTGCATCAACACCTGGTTCCTTTGACATCAACAGCTTCAAGGCAGACAATACATTTTTCAATAGCTCTAAGAACCCCTATTCAAGGGAAAGGATTGTATCAGACAGGTTTTGGAGCTATTCTCAGCGCAGCTATTATTCATGCATCTTATACAACCAAGGCCTCATCTTTTCGCACAAGCGCCTTGAGGTTGAAGCCATTGCTGGTCTGCCATGTCTTGAGGAAGCTTTGGATTGCTTCAAGCAAGTGGGTCTGCTGCCGTTTGTGTCTGATGAAGAGCACTGGAATGAAGAGCTTCTGCTTCAGTTCTATGCCACCCTTCATATCAAAGGATACAACAGAGATCCGAAGACTTGGATCCTGGAGTGGATGACCGGCAATGTCCATCATGAAGCCAATGCATTTGATATCATTGAGCTCACCGGCCTGCCCACTCCTGGCGAATTCTTCGAGGAAGGTTGGCAATTACATTCTGAAGCTATTGAAAGCATTTTCCAGAGACCTGAACCAAATATGAGTCAGATGCTCTCAATGATGAAGCCATTGCCTCAGGATGCACCCTATCCAACTGAGTTCTTCATTGAAGACCTAGAGTACCTGCCCAGGACCATATATCACATCATCCGGCGGGCTCTCTGGCCCATTAAGGGACACTCGCCACATGCCAAGATCGAGGGTGCAATGAAGACTCTCATATTCTATATCCTGCATGGCAAATGCTTCAACGCACGGGATCTCTTCATATGCCAACTTGCAGCGTCAGGCTCAGAATTATTTGGTTTGAATTTCTATGCTCCTTGGGTGATGAGGCTAATCAAACTGCACTCTGCGATCTCGTATCAGCCCTCTGCCCGAAACCATCGGATCTTCTTGCCAAATGTGGATACCTCTGATGAAGCAATATACCCTGAGCCTGACAAGCAACCAATAAGTCTTCAGAATGCAGAACACCAGAGCTTCACACAAAATGTTGAAGGTGTGGAAGCCATATCCAGAGTATATCCGTTGGCTGGCACTACACGTGCACCAGCATCTACTGAAGCCACAGACAGCACAAATGCTCCAAGACCCAAGAAGCATGCTCGTGTCCTCACTGACCGAGAGATTCTTGTGTCCCTTCACCAAAAGCAAGATAGGCATCACGACTGGCTAAAACGTCAGATGAAGAGCCTCTTGGTGGATGTCAATCGTCTTCGAAACCTTGCCACCAAGAATGCCTTCGTTACACACGAAACCTGCCATCATACATGGAAAGGGCTCTCAATGATGTGTACTGAAGCTGAACTTGAAGAGGATGGCTTCACAGAGCGCTTCAAGTTTGACACCACACCTCCTAGAAGGGCTGTGATGCGCAACACACCATCACTTGAAGACTCTGAGTTTTCTTCATCTGCTGCCACAGTTACTGCAAGGATCATTGATGAAGACGACGATGCTACTTCACCACCACCTGCTTCAGCACCTCCAAGCTCTGCATCGCCAAAAAACTCCACCGACCCTGCTGCGCCTGGGAACGCGTAGAAAACTCTATATCTTCAAACCTTTTTGGTCATTACTGACAAAAGGGGGAGAAGCATATGATGTTTTATAGTCTTCAAGCGGGTCAATATGGGCGGGTGCCTTATGTTTCGTTATATTTTGCTTCGTGTTTACAACTCTTGCTTTTGCTTCATTTGGTTCTTTGAGTTGTAAACACTAAAACTCGATAGTCGTCTACTACTTGTTTGCCACTCTGTTTGCGAAGATAAATTCCGCATGTGCGACGATAAATTCCGCACTTGTCTCATTCTGCAGACGTCCATTTTCCATTATGCATGTCATTATCTTCATATACTTTCACATGCATAGTGGATTGTCATCATAAGCTTAAGAGGATCTCCACAAGTACAACATGCCATGTGCATTTGCATTCCAAAAGCAAATTAACTTATATGCACATCTTCAGTGGGAGCCTCTGCAACTTATGAAGAAAATTCACTATCCTTTACAAACTTCACACATTATATTCCCCGTTGAAAACTTCCACTAGTTTGTCATCAATCACCAAAAGGGGGGAGATTGTAAGTGCATCTAGTGCCACCCCTAGTTGGTTTTGGAGCATTGACGACAAACCTAGTTGAGGGACTAATGTGTTTGTGAGAATTGCAGGAAAACACAGGTAGAAGTCCCTCATTGATTCGGTTTTACTACCAGAGATGACCCCTAAAAATGTATGAAGACATTGAAGACAAAGGTGGTTTATGAAGATATTCACATTGAAGACTATGACAAAAGAAGACACGTTATGAAGCCTATGGAGCTCGAAGACTTAGATCTTTCGTAGTTCTTTTTCTTTTGTGTTGTGTCATAGGAACCACTGTACTTTTAAGTGGGGTCCAGGAGAACCAGTCAGAATGACTGAAGTGATGCCTAAATCAAAAACCTATGTCTTCGAACGAAGACAATGAGAGCGAATCTTGTCCAGAGCCGGACAAGTCAGCTTTGCTTGTAGCCCAAGTAAAGTTTCCATGAGAGTTCAAAATCTGACCGTTGAGACACGTGTCAGTTCCTTAGTGACCCAGGGTCATTTCGGACAAATCAGGTCGGGTTGCCAAGTGGCTATAAATAGTCCACCCCCTACAACCATAAATGGTTGGCTACTCAGATTTCAGTGCACGGCTTTTGTCGTTTGAGAGCAACCCACCTCGAAGCCTTTGAGAGAAAATTCCTAGTGAGGAGAAAAGCCCTAACCACCCAGAGCCAGAGCAGATTAGGCATCACTTGAGTCTTCTTGTCTGTGTGATCTGAAGACTTATTACACTTGAGGACTGTGAATCTTCCAGACGGTTAGGCGTCGCGTTCAGAGCATCCAAGAGACATTGTGGATTGCCAGTGAATGAAGTTTGTGAAGGTTTGGGAGTCTACCTTGAAGACTTACCAGAGTGATTGGGCGAGGACTAAGTGACCTTAGCTCAAGGAGAATACGGTGAGGACTTGGTGTCCTAGACTGTGTGTTCAGGACTGGGTGTCCGGGACTGTGTGTCCTAAGGTTTAAATACCTAGCCGCTCCAACCAGACGTACAGTTGTCACAGCAACTGGAACTGGTCCAACATATCATTGTCTTCAACGAGTCACTGGTTTCACCTTCACTTCCTTTTCTTACTGTTACACATTGTGAAGCCATTGCATGCTTGCTTTATCTCTTGTCTTCACAACGTGTATGTTTGAACTGTTTGGCTTCATAACTTCTTCCTACCTGATCCTTATTACACTACAGTTGTTTGTCATTGTACTTTCACTCCATTAAATACATGACCATGGCTGGCCTAGTGTAATCTAACTTCCGCTGCATAGTAAAAGGCATAATCTTCGCTGTTTGTCTTCATAACTCACATGTTTTGAAGACTTTCATAAAAATCGCCTATTCACCCCCCCTCTAGTTGATATAACGCACTTTCATCTTTTCACTAAATCTTATGATGGTGAATTGTTTGTGTGCCAAATATATGTTGATGATATTATCTTTGGCTGTACTGACCAACGTTATAGTGATGAATTTACCTATATGATGAGTGAAGAATATCAAATGTCTAGGATGGGAGAGTTGAAATTCTTCTTAGGTCTTCAAATTCGTCAACAACACAATGGAATATTCATATCTCAGGAGAAATATCTCAAGGATGTACTGAGGAAATTCAGCATGCAAGATTGCAAAGGCGTCAAAATTCCTATGCCCACAAATGGCCATCTGTTCACTGATGAAAATGGTATTGACTTCGATCATAAGGTATACCGCTCCATGATAGGTTCCTTATTGTACTTATGTGCATCTAGGCCAGATATAATGCTTAGTGTTTGCATGTGTGCCCGATTTCAAGCTGCACCGAAGGAATCACACCATAAGGTTGTGAAGCTTATTCTTCGATATCTAGCTCACACACCAACACTTGGATTATGGTACCCCAAGGGCTCGGCTTTTGATCTTGTTCGATATTCTGACTCTGACTATGTTGGTGTTCGTGTGGATCGCAAGTCAACATCTGGTACATGTCATTTCCTCAGACGATCTTTGGTCTGTTGGTCCTCGAAGAAACATAACTGCGTATCACTATCTACTGCTGAAGCTGAGTACATTGCCGCTGGTTCTTGCTGTGCCCAATTGCTATGGATGAAGCAAACTCTCAAGGACTACGGCGTCAACATGAAGAATGTGCCTCTTTTTTGTGACAATGAGAGTGCCATCAAGATTGCTCACAACCCAGTTTAGCACTCGAAGACAATGCACATTCAGATTCGTCATCATTTTCTTCGTGATTATGTGTTGAAGGGCGACATTTCTATTGAGCATGTAAAGACTGAAGAACAGCTAGCCGATATCTTCACAAAGCCCTTGGATGAAAAGAGATTTAGCAAGTTGCGGTGACGGTGTCCTGGACTAGGGGATACTCACCACGTCGTCTCCCGATCTATTAGATTGGGCCGAGGCCCCCCATGGCCGTATACTCATGGGCCAGTTCGGACAGCTGCTGCATACAAGGAAGATTACACAAAGACTTGGCGATCAAGACAAGGACTTCTCCCCACCGGCGTATTCGGCTAGGACTCTTGTTAACCTAGGCCTCTGGTGCATTATATAAACCAGGGCCAGGCTAGTCGATAGAATATACAACATACACATCAACAATCATACCATAGGCTAGCTTCTAGGGTTTAGCCTCCTTGATCTCGTGGTAGATCTACTCTTGTACTACCCATATCATCAATATTAATCAAGCAGGATGTAGGGTTTTATCTCTATCAAGAGGGCCCGAACCTGGGTAAAACATCGTGTTCCTTGCCTCCTATTACCATCCGGCCTAGACGCACAGTTCGGGACCCCCTACCCGAGATCCGCCGGTTTTGACACCGACATTGGTGCTTTCATTGAGAGTTCCACTGTGTGATCGACAAAAGGATCGATGGCTCGCCTGCAGATCAACTGCGACTTCGGCATCTTCGTCACCAGCTCGACTGGTCACCTTGGTTCGACGAAGAATTGCGCCCCGTGTTCGGATCACCATGTCCGGACGAGGGCCTTCATCAAACATCAACTCCGATCTCTATCAAGATCACGGAGGAATCATCTATGGAGCTCGGGGGCTCAACGTCAACATTGCCCTCAAGCGACTGTGTTGTTTTTTTGGACAGCGAACTCGTATCTGCCACCACCACCTCCTCGAGTATCGCTTTGACGATCGCTTTGGTGGAATTGTGCGGAATTGAGTCTACAACAACCCTGGAAAATTTCATCGAGTTCTGATGGAGGAATCTCTGGCAATCCACGATATACCGGAGCCCTGTCAAATCTGGATGGGAATTTGGATGAATTTAGGGCGTGGTGTGCAGCTTCTAGCTCGGACGTCCTTTGGAAGATCCAACCGTTGATCGGCTGCGAAATTCCTATATCTACCACCTCTCAAAATTTCAGCTCGATCCGACCGTCCAAACTCCGGGAACCTTCCGATTAGTGCATCACTTTTCGGATCTATTTTCTGCGCGAAAACGAATCCGACCTGAGTTCATCTTTTATATGAACGGGATTTCGGACATCCCTTTTTGAAGGAAGTTTTGTATGGGGTATTGTGTTTTGTTCCCGAACACACCCCACTAACTTTAAGATCTTTTGAACATGATCTTCAACATCATGCTGGTGTCAAACTAGTCCGGCAATATTACTCCACGGCTGCCGACCTGCGCTAGACACGTCGTCACTTTAGCCGAGCTCAACTTCTTCGGATCATCATCTCGGCAAGCCGAACAAGAGTCCGGCATTGCGAAGGATAAATCATCATCAACATCGCTGCCCCACGGATTACAAGGAGCGGGCATACTGGCATCGCCGCACAGTCGCTTCATCAAGCCGGCATCGACCACGTCACGACCTGCATCGACAGGGCCGCACTATTGCTTCTTCAAGCTGGTGTCCATCACGCCGACCTACTTCGACTCATCGCCTGACGTCGAGGCTTCGACATCTCGGCTGGACCGGGGGCTTCGCCATCTCTTCATCAACCTACTCCGGACGTTTCGACGTCACTAGCCGACCAGCTCCGTCACGTTAGCTGGGCCGAGGGCTTTGCCTCGGCGAGTCAACCTTTACCAGCATTGCCATGCCGTCATTTTATCGCCCATCAGGCAATGGGTGTGCGGAGCGAGTCCTAATTTTGGGAATCACCTTCCTTCGGATTGCTACAACAAATAAACCAGGTGCTATTAATCCCAGTATTTCTTGCTTGTTCGGGTTCATTTTTCCCAAGGAATTATTACTCTGGTTTGTCCATGATATGTACACAGGTCTATCAACTGGTGACCGCATTAACAACGATCGCGTGGTGGTTCGATCAGTTTCCGTACATAGTCCGGCGAATGCCGCATTCGGAGCTCGGACCGACTTGTGAATTCAGGCTTTGCCACGCCTTTACTACATCATGCTGACGCCTTGCATCGACATTGACTTCGGCGCCAGGCCATATTTCTTCTATTCCACACTTTGCATAAATTATTTATTACGCAACATTTTTTTAATTATCATTATTACTATTATCTCCGGTTTGCACTATTTTTTGTGCACAGGAAAATGATCCGGGGACTTCGGTGTCACTCTGCCGGTCTGCATTGATCGTGCTATGTCACCACTTCGGTGTGTGAAGCTCTCCGCTCCGCCACCTCAGGACTGGCTTGAGGGATGGAACCTTGCCCCGCATCAAGCTCGGACCGCATCATCAATACCGAACACATTAACCAGCTAAGTCGCTTTCATGCTCAAAGCTTTAATTTCTAACTTGCGTTCGGTTCGACCAAGCATTATACTTTTTTGGAAAAAAGTTGCTTCTAAAAAATTTCCTTGTCCAAACTTTGTTTGTGACGCATAAATTCAAATACCCCATTTACTTGGGGGCTTGCTTTATGAAGCTTTTCCTGTTGCATATGATTATACTTGTACGGCTTCGTTCTTTGTTCGTGTATTACGCCACAATATGCACCACTTTGACTTAAGCGATTTGCAAGCTAGGTTGCCTCGCTCCTATGTTTACCCCTACGTTCCCGATTGTTCGGCTAGGGAGTAAAGGGAGCACCTCTGCGATTGTCACGATCGGGTCACCCGAGCCGGACCTCAGACTGGGTGAAGCCGAAAGCTAGCGCTCTTATAGTTATTCAATGATGGTCGGCACACAACGGAACTCATGAGTACAAAAAATCTATTGCACAAGTCTCATAATAACAATGAGCACCGAAGAAAGGTATCGGTGGGGGTACTATTTTCTTCAAAGATGCTTCTTACTCTTCGTAGTAATATAGCATAAGTTCCCTGAGCGCGCTTTGTCTGTTATAGCCTTATAGCCTGATTG
Organism: Triticum dicoccoides; assembly: GCF_002162155.2. Lineage (NCBI taxonomy): Eukaryota > Viridiplantae > Streptophyta > Magnoliopsida > Poales > Poaceae > Triticum > Triticum dicoccoides. The sequence goes on along the minus strand of NC_041392.1, from coordinate 298,674,415 downwards.
CCTGGTTATTGGAAACACCATCGATATTCTTGACCGAAGAGGGAGAAGCCGACGGTCGGTTAAGACGCGTTTAATGTTCGATTGAACATAGATATGATATAAGTACTTCGGTACATGCAATCATTCTTCTACCCAAGTCACTTGGGGGCTCTTAAGTTTATTTGAGCCGTTTTATAATAAGTGTTCTTCTTCTCAGTCCTTAACCGAAGAGGGAGAAGCCGACGGTCGGTTAAGACGCGTTTAAAGTTCTATTATTATTATTTATCACTCCTTTTTTCGACGTGAGTGTGCGGTCACTAGCCGGGGAGCCTAATTTCTCTCTCAAAGCCGCTAGAGTTTAGTTTGCTAAACTGGCCTAATGAGAAGTACTCCGCCCTCGGGATAGGAGGTTGAAGCCGTAGGCTGACCCGCTCGAAGTCTTGAGATAGGATGTGTCATGTTAAAGGACGACAGAAGCACTTCTTTTTTCTAAGACCAATTTTTGGATTGGCACCGAACACTTGATCTTGTTCGGACGTCATGTTTTTACTGACGTTTCTTGGTTTTCCAAGCTTTTTGGCATTTTTAAACTATTTGTGCTTTTCCAGCATTAGTCTCGCAGTGCAACGCCGGACACCTTTAGGGATTCGGCAAAAACATTCTCAGATATTGCTATATATGCATCGGTTTCGAATTGTGTCTTCGGTCAATAGTTGGGTTGCCCAACTCTTGCACTTGCTTCCTACGTTCCGTTTTGTTCGTCTAGGCGTGCAAAGGGAGAACCACTGCGATTGTGCTTCCAGCTCACATGGTTAAACACCTTAGTGGAGAAAGCCGAAAACTGACTGTCACAATAAGCGTAAACTGGTCGGTGATCCGATGACTATGACGGGCCATTCATAACATTGGCCGAAGTGTTTACGGCTTGACCTTGACTGTCGCCGAACACTACCGGGGGCTATTAACTGGCCTCCCAAACTAAATCCTCGATATTGTGCTCTTACATTCGAGCTGAGGTTTCATGATCATGCTTAGCATGACAACCCAAAGATAGGAACCGATAGCAGGAATATTTTCTTTGGAATACATTTCTTCTGTTAAACAGTAATATAACATATCTCTCTGCGCACCTTTGTTTATAAAACCGTGTGGCCAGATTGCCTTGTTTGTAGTAAATCTTTGCCCTCATAAAGGCTTTATAAAGTAGGACAAACACTCCTCGGCTACTGGCCAAGGAGGTGGAAGCCGATGGTCGGTCAACAAAGTTTTGTACAATGCGGATCCGAGCATTAATGACGTAAAGTACTTGGATACATAGAGTCATTACACATAATTTGTGATTTTACTATGGATATTGATCCTTGATTCGGCCACCCGTGCCCGCATTAAGGCTCGGGGGCTACTGGGCTTTGGGCTTATTATTTACAACTATTAAAGGGGCACATCGATCCCCTGATCTGGTTTTGCCACCCGACCAATGTCTCGGGGGCTACTGCATTGCTTGTCCAATGCAGAAAATTTTATGTGCAATATAGTTTCCGAGGAGATTTTGTCCTCAGGTTGGTCGGCCGCACCCAACCTGAGTCTTGAGGACTAAGCACGCCGCTTTTGTGTCCCGAAGTATTCTGCCGAGCTAGGACTTGATCCTTAGGCCGATTTTGCAAATCAACCTGAGTCTCAGCGGCTACTAGGATCAGCGGTCTTACATCATCCTTCAGGTGCATCTCGGGTTTTAGACCGATACACACCTTGAGGGCTACTGGCTATATATCTCGACAGAGAATAAATTGCACCAACAAAAAATATTCACAAAAATCGGCCCACATTCGGGGTGGTGCACCACCTCGGAAGCAGTCCGGCATAAAGCTCGAGCGCTAGTGGCTGGCTCCATAGAGGGCATTTCCGGCGTTAAGCTCGGCTAAACTCCTTCAAACTTTTTTGAACCAAGGTGATATGACACCTCGGATATAGTCCGGCGTGGAGCTCGGATACATAGTCCGGCCTTGGAGCTCGGATACATTCCGGCGTTAGAGCTGGGAAGCGGTCCGGCATTGGTGCTCGGCTGCAAAGGATACCTCGAATACAGTCCGGCGTTAGAGCTCGGACGCAAGAGGACACTGCCTCCCGGGAACAACTTCAAACCCGAGGTGTGGCATAAAAATAATAGGGCATTGATAAAGGCCGGAAACTTAAAGGGGATCCTCGGATACCCGGCGTATAAACTCGTCGAATGCATTTCGGCGATCCTCAAGATCGAAGATGAGAAGATTTGTTGAACCAGTTTTCAAGGCCGACGACCGAAGATGAAGAACAGTTTGGAAGAATCGAGGAGCGTCCCTAACTTGAAGACCGGTTCAGGGGGCTACTGACGGTGTCCTGGACTAGGGGGTACTCACCACGTCGTCTCCCAATCTATTAGATTGGGCCGAGGCCCCCCATGGCCGTATACTCATGGGCCAGTTCGGACAGCTGCTGCATACAAAGAAGATTCCACAAAGACTTGGCGATCAAGACAAGGACTTCTCCCCACCAGCGTATTCGGCTAGGACTCTTGTTAACCTAGGCCTCTGGTGCATTATATAAACCAGGGCCAGGCTAGTCGATAGAATATACAACATACACATCAACAATCATACCATAGGCTAGCTTCTAGGGTTTAACCTCCTTGATCTCGTGGTAGATCTACTCTTGTACTACCCATATCATCAATATTAATCAAGCAGGACGTAGGGTTTTACCTCCATCAAGAGGGCCCGAACCTGGGTAAAACATCGCGTTCCTTGCCTCCTGTTACCATCCGGCCTAGACGCACAGTTCGGGACCCCCTACCCGAGATCCGCCGGTTTTGACACCGACATGCGGTGTCAGCTAAATATCGTAGAATCTTCAAATGTTCTTTGAAAAGGACACTCATCGTAACACTTATGAAAAATTGATGACTTAGATGTGCAACACATGAAGAAACGTTTTCTTCAATCAATGAAGAATAACACTCTTAGTGTGATGAAATTAACCAAGAATTTGATTCTTAGAACCCTACGATAATTGTACGCGGTGTCTGAAATCATCATTCTTATACGGTGGGTCATGCCACCACCAAAAGTTGAAATTCCTCAAATTATTCATATTCTTCAACTTTGCATAGTCTTCACTGGTTCCGTCATTTTTCTTCATTGGCTATATATATATGAGTTTATGTCCTCTACAGCATTCACTTATTGCTATTTCTTCAAGTTGGTTTTCTCCTAAGTGAATGTGATCGGACCCTTCCCCTCTATGCTATACTCAACCCAATCTATTCACAAATTCTTCATGTGCGTTCTATTTGAAACTTGTTCAAAATCTTCACTGTGTCCTTGTCAGCTGAAGAAATTGCGAACGAAACTTTAAAACCTATCTTATCTAAATTTTCGGCTTTGTCGCTCAAACCGTTCCGCATCCCATGATACACTTATCCACTCACCCACGATCTAACACGATCTCCAACTCTCACTACGTGGGTGACACATGTCATGCAAATGAGAAGGGTCAGGGGCACGTTCGTCCAATTCCCTCGGGCGAGCAGTTTTTCACCGTGGCTATAAATACTCCTCCTTCCCTTCCTCACTTCTTTTACTCCGCTCGACCTCTCTCTCCAGCTCGAGCTTCTCAAACCCTAGCGCCGCCGCTACTTCATCACCGCCGGTGAGGAAGAGCTTCACTGCCTCGACCTCGTCGCCGACGTACTCGCGCCGACCGCGGACATCTTCACTCCGCCGCCACCGTAGCCATCTTCCTCCGCCAAGTTAGGGTGTGGAAGATCTGCACAGACGAACTTCACATCTCCTCACTCCAGTTCGTCGTGTTCTTTGTCCAGGGTAATTAAAAGTTACTTTTACTACCCTCGTTAATTCGAATGATTATCTACAAAATCTTCAAAGGTGTTTTTCTTCATATCTTCACACACTGAACACCTCACAAGTCATCTGTTCTTGATTCATTTCTCTAATCATCATTTTTCTTCAAGATTCCTCAATTGTGTGGATCTTTGATCTATACAACTTTGGAACCTAAGACAAAGAACGCTTAGTGAAAATCTTCAAGACTCATCTGGTCAATTTCCTCAAACTTATTCTTTTTGAAAAACCTTCTGAAAACGCATATGACCTCTCCAAATTCCTCGCAACTATACTCTGTTCACAGGTACTCATGTCAGCTGTTGAATCACTAGGTTCTCATCAACTTAACTCATTTGCAGCGTTCCTCGAAGAAAAGTTGCATTCTTCTTCAAAGAATTCAATTGTTCAAATTCCTCAACTGAAGAAAATGGTTGATGGTAAGAAGCCACAGAAGGGAGGAAAGAGGCCTGAGGTAAATACAGAATTTGAGATCCCTGATGACATATATGATGGGTACTGCACACCTAGTGAGGAAACCAAGAATGAGCGCAAAGTGCGCAAACAGAGGATAGAGAGGAGATGGGCAAGAGAATGGAGGGAGTACAGATATGTCACTCCTAAGTACATGAAGAAATTCGCACTCAATCCTCCATGCCCAAGAGCTCCATTGGCACCTGGCCAAATAGCAGATCCTACCAGCCTCAAGCGCGGTGAGGACTATCCTAATGAATGGGCCAAGCGCGAAGCCAAGCTGGCTAAGCAAGCCAGGGAAGCAGTGAGGAAATTCAATGAAGACTCTGCTGCTGCTGCTGCCTCTGCTGAGGCCTCTGCTGTCAAGCCAAAGAAGTCTATGTCTAAGAAGCCTGCTCGCAAGCCAAGTGCTTCACCAACAACACCCTCAAGGCCAAATTCCTCAGCAATGCCCTCACGGCCAGAATCATCAAAGCCCTCATGGCAAATTCCTCATGCTGCTCCTGTTCCTCCAAAGTCCTCAGCTCCTCCACCAAAGCCTTCAGCTGTTCCGACCAAATCCTCAGCACCTGTACATCTCGCCTCGTGCCAAAGGACTGTCGGCATCTCCATCACCTCAGGTGTCTCAGCAAGTTCCTCAACTGGCCACTCACTCCTGAAGATAAAGGCCACTTTTGGACGAGGTCCTTGCCCAAGTCCTCAAAAGAAGCAAGTCGCTTTCCAAGTGTCGTCTGATGAAGGCGAAGCTGATGATGATGAACTTCCAGAAATCATCAGAGACAAGCAAGTCAGGGCCGCTAGAGCCAAGGGATCAGAGGTGCCACTGCTTTTGGATCCCAAGCTGATCCTCGACTACGTTGATGATTGGCACAAGGACCCCAACACTCCCTTGCCTGACTTCAAGCTAACTCCTGGCAAGAGTCACATGTTGACCCACTTCATTCATGAAGAAAAGTGGAAATTTGAGAAGGCCAGGCAGATCAAGAAAGCGCAGTACAAGAAAGAGCGCTATCTGAAGAAAAACGTTGTCTCTATGACAACTGAAGAACTTGTCACTATTCAGACTGAGATTAAGAAACTTAGTGATGACTTTGAAGCATATCACGCTGATTGGCTTGGAGCCAAGGTTCGGTTTGTGAAACTTACGGATAACTTCACTTCAAATGATTGCAGCCCCAACGCAACAGGAAATTCCTCGGGCTGAAGCATCTGCTCAGCCTATTGAAGAAAATGCCAGCACCGCTGATGACAATCAGGCTGCTAAAGATAATGTGAGTTCCAGGGCTGATGACCGCATTCCAGCCGCTGAAGAAATTGCCAGGGCACCCACTAGTGGTGTGCCTGAAGAAAATCAACCAGATTCCTCAGCTGCTCCTGCACCAACTTCAACTCCAATCCTTCCATCTGCATTAGATGTGAAGAAGACCAAGGCTACAGAGCGTGCTGCAGTGAAGAAAAGGAAAGTATCAGCTGCTTCAGATTCTTCAGCTCCGAAGAAAATGAAGCCTATGACAAGTTCGTTTGCAAATCCGATTGATGTTGTTCCCATCTCAACTAGGCCATCAAAGTACCTTGTTCCTTTTGATGAAGAATATGTGATCACCAGTGGATCTGATGAAGAAACTCCTTTTGCTGCTTCGTCTGAACCATTGGATGAAGAAATTGAAGTGGATGCGATCCCTTCAACACCTATCATCTCCTCGCCTATGCCTCAGTTCACAGTTGAAGAGGCTGGCGTTGAAGAAATGGAAGATGAAGATGTGGACATTGGTGCTCCACACTCGTAATCAGTGATGAATTCTGGGAAGGTCAGCATCCAAATTCTCCAATGTTCACCCCTCTATAGCAAATTCCTCAGTCCCCCACACAAACTGTTCACATGAGCTCTGAAGAAAATCATCCCACTGCATCTGTCCATGAGGAAATTCCAGCCACTAGCACTGAAGAAACTACTGCTGCTGAACAACCAACGACGCAGAATGCCATTGAGGAGGAACCAGAAATTCCTCAGCCTGAAGAACCTGCGATTGAGATTCCTGAGGTCGTGATACAACTCACTGACACTCCTCTGCCAAAGCCAAAGGATCCATTCTCACGCAAGAAAAGGTTCAAGGCTGATGATTTCTTTGGTGAGCACGTCTTCTTCGAAGATTACAACCCATATGACTCTGCTCGCATTAGGAAGAGGCATTTCTGGACTGCCAGTCAAGCCAATTTCTATTCCTTAGTGCTGTTCAACAAGGAGAAGATCTTCTACCATGAGCATATTCCTCACGTGGATATGGAATCTCTACCGTGCTTCGCACCAGTCCTCAGTGTTCTTCGCGACGCTGGACTGCTCAACTTTTGCTCTGACATCTGCGATTGGAATGAAGAACTGATTCTTCAATTCTATGCAACACTGCACATCACCGGAGATGCTGAAGATGTGAATTCATGGGTGCTGGACTGGATGTCTGAAAACACTCACTACACTGCACCAGCCTCTGAATTGCTTCATGCTCTACCACTCGGTCCTCCCCTTGAAGAAGCTCGCTGCATCTACAGTGAACCTGAGCTCACACATCATTACATGCAGGTGCTGATGAAGCCTTTGAAACCAGGTCAGGCACCACGAACCAAATTCCTTGTGAAGGAATTGTTGTACGTGCCCAGAACTGTCTATCATATTCTTACGAGGACAAGCAGTCCCATCAAAGGCCATGACTCATCTGATGAGGAAATTGTTGGCATCATGAAGAATCTGGTATTCAACATCGTTCATGGCATTCCTATCAATTATCACGATTTCTTCATGAGGACTATGACAAATGTTGCACTATCACCGTTTGAGCTGAAGCCTTATGCACCTTGGATTATGAGATTCCTCAGGACAAGGTCTTCACTCAACTACAAAGCTGATTTTCAGAATCACCTCAGCTACTTGCCCCCAATTGAAGTCCTCAAGAAGACATATTCCTCAGTTGATGGAAAGGGCAAGGAACCAGCTGTAATAGATGAAGGCATTCGTCCATTGGATGGTCAGTTTCGCAAAGCTTATTCCACCAATGATGACTCTGCCACACATGACTCTGCCAATGCACCTAAGTCCACTCCTCAAGCCACTGCTCCGCGCGTGATGACTGACCGTGAACTTCTTCTTAGTCTTCACCAGAAGGTGGATCGAAATCACAAATGGGTTAAGCGTCAGTTTGGTTCACTTCTTCACAACATGACTAGCACACAAAATGCAGTGAAGAAAAACCACTACTACCTCCATCAAGTCTTCGGTCGCATTTGGGCAATCCTGTCACATCTGTATGGTGAAGAAGATCTGAAGAACATGGGTCTCAAAGAAGATTTTGACTGGTCTGCACCTCCACTGAAGAAATTCAAGAAGGTCCAGGTTCCTTCTCTGGTGGCCAGCTCATTTTCTTCATCGCGCGACACTGATGAACATGAAGATTTGGACGACACTGCGGCAGGCCCTACATCAACAACCGACCCCAACAACGCTGGCGCTCCTTCATCAACATGATTATCTTCAGGGGCGTTAGTCCTCATTTTCGATCCTTTTGGTCATTCGATGACAAAGGGGGAGAAATATGAGTTAGTCTTCAAGCGGGTCTACTATATGGGCATTTTTTTGCTAAGTTACAACTCTCATTCTTTTGAAACTTTATTGGATCGAGTTGTAATCTTAAACCCGATGGTGCTCTGATACTTTTGATGCACTGTGCTCTGATACTTTTGATGCACTATTCTGCATGCTTATTCCTCGTTAATATTATTGCACGCATGCTGAATTTCATCAGGCACCATATTTCATCATGCATTTCAAATTCTTCATATTATATGTTAAATGCATGTATGAATTACAAGATATCGGGGGAGATCTCCATGATTCAACTCTTCAAGTGTGCATTGCTTCAAAAGCAAATTCCTCACTATGCACATCTTCAGGGGGAGTTCTTCTATATCTTGCAATCAAAGTCCTCAATATCAGTAGTTACACTTCATATGTTTATCCCCGTTGAAAACTTAACCTATATTGTCATCAATCACCAAAAAGGGGGAGATTGTATGTGCATCTAGTGCCCCTTAGTGATTTTAGTGTATTGAAGACTTATAGGTTAAGGGACTAATGCGTTTGTGAGTGTACACAGGTCTATAAGTCTATGAGGAGTTTGATATTTACAGGAAAAGTCGACCCCTAAAAATGAATATCTTCGACTGAAGATTTTGGTATATCTGAAGACTTTCATGAAGACTTTGAAAGTGAAGAAATTGGTGTGTCCATGAAGACTTGATATTCATGCGAGGAATATGAAGCTTGAAGACTTTCATTTTCATAGTTTTGTTTTTCTCTTTCTTGGGTCATAGGAAACACCGTACTGTTAAAGGGGTTCGAGGAAATACTAAGGAAAAATTTCCATGTGATGCTGAACTCAAAATCCTACATCTACCAATCCCTTCGAGTGAAGCCATTGGAAATCTCATACAGTTCAGTCAATTTCTTCAGTGACAGAGACGAAGGTCTTCTGGTCTCTGAGGAATTTGTCTTGACTGAGGAGTTAGGAATTCGCCAGTGCGGATTGCCTACACAGTGAGGAACATGATAGCCCTGAGGATTTTGCTACTCAAAATTCCGACCGTTGCTGTGCGATGCGCCAGCTGTCCCAAAATATCTATCCACCTAATGATCATATCATTGAAGGGCATTTATGTCTTATCATGTCGGGCTGCTCCCTAGGCTATAAATAGCCTCCCCCTACAAGCACTAGCTGGTTGGCTGCTCCGAGAGAAACTGACACTTGTCATTTGAGAGCAACCCATCCTCTGAGGACTTTGAGCGAAAATCATCAAGTGAGGAAAAACCAAAAACCCAAAACCCAAACACCTACAAACCCCAAGTGATTGAGCATCACTGAAGAGATTGATCCTGAGTGGATCCGACGCTTGTTACCTTTGAAGACTGTGCTTCTTCCAGATGGTTAGGCGTCATGGTCTAGAGCATCCAAGAAGAATTGTGGATCGCCGAGTGACCAAGTTTGTGAAGGTTTGGAAGTCGCCTGAAGACTTACCACGAGTGATTGGACGAGGTCTGTGTGACCTTAGTTCAAGGAGAATACGGTGAGGACTGGGTGTCCTGAGCTGCGTGTTCAGGACTAGGTGTCCGGGACTGTGTGTCCTCGAGTTTAAATACTCAGCCGCTCCAACCAAACATACAACTGAGACAGCAGTTGGAACTGGTCTACCAAATCATTGTCTTCACCAAGCTTACTGGTTCTATTTCCTCAACTCTTTCATTTCCTCATAACTGTGTTGTGTGCTTGTTCATATCTGCGTTTGAAGACTTTGACTGAAGACTTTCTCAATTTCCTCAGTTCAATTCCTTCAGTCTGTTTGTCTTCATCCTGTGTTATCCTGTGATTACGCTTCCTGTACTCTGTGCCTGTCTTCATTTCATCATGATGACTATGCTTGTATTCTGTTATGTTTACTTATGAGTACTTATTCCGCTGCTAGTAGTTCTTCGCTAAGGAATTTCCTCACCGGCAAATTCCTCAGTGAAGAATTTCATAAAAATCGCCTATTCACCCCCCCTCTAGTCGATATAACGCACTTTCACGTGTGGGCTGCTTTCTTGGCTTCTGCCCTCAACCTGTAATCCCACAGAATTACAAATAGTTCAGTTGTCTGCTTTACTATATTGCTTGATTCGAATGCTTGTTTATTACTTGTTAGGCTATACCAGAGTTGGCCAATATGTCAGTAGTACCTGATGTACTATCATAGAGAAATGCATGCCTAGTTCATTTGAGTCCTTAACTTTTCCTCTGAACTTCTTCACAAGACTGCCTTCATAGTTTATATGAGGCCACACTGTTAAGTGCTTTCTCAGATTATTTCAACTCCTTAGATGCCTTGCCAACTTAACTATAGCGGTGGTACACTCCCTTTCAAGTTTCATCTTACCATTTTAATTTCTTTTTGGCTAATGCTACTTCGAACCATTTAAATATAGCTTGCCATGCTCGGCAATAATTCGTATGTCGTTTACCATGTAAGCTTACTGCCTGGATCATGGGATAACTATCTCTTACTTATTACCTACGGAAACCTTTCAGGATGCCATTCGCACTAGAACACAATGTACAGCCCCAGAATCTATTTGTGGAAGCAGTGCGCCATCCATATTACCAGATGGTAGTAGTTCAGAGGCAACACCGCCGGAGAGCAGTCTGAGCATAGATATTATAGTTCTTGAGGCTCTACTAGAGGCAGAAAGATATGGTGCGGCTGCCATGAATGAGGTAATCTTGATCTTGAGGCTAGAAATTATGCAATTAGCTGCACACATTATGCAAGCAACCCAAGAATTGGAGGAAGTAAGAATGTTGCATTTGAAGACGGAGGAGGTGTTGTTATTTCTACTATCCGAAGCCCAGGGTAATCCCAGTTCTTCTTTAGATACCAGTTGAAATTGTCATTAGATTATTGTACTTGCATGTTGTGTCATGTCTCTGAATGGATTATGTTGTAAGACCCCCTATGTTGTCCATGTGTTGTAATAATCTGAATTTTTTAGGCAGGGTAATCCTCAGTGCTTGTATGATTGACATAAGGTGAATAGTTTTTCGTGTAAGCATATTGTATTGGATGAAATAACAATTTGACTCAAAGTGTATCCAACCTACTGAATCCGAAGATCATGGCATTTCTAAATCATAATCATATATAAAGGTGGAATAAATCTTTGTTGTGGTTTTGAAGAAATTAATAACAAAACGTAGAATTATTTATGGATATTCGTAATCGAATACAAATTGGATTTGAATTTAGTTGCCAGGGCCCAGGGCAAACGTGAATGCTAATTCTCCCAAGTTTTGAACGAAGCGGACCCACTATCATTTGTGGACTGCCTGAAGCAAGTGTTTGCGAGATGGAAATTACTGTCTACCCCTAACACTTACATCCTTATCGACCCGATTTACACTGTTGTAGATAGGGGTAGACTAGTAACTTCAATCAGACGTGACACGACTGCCTCTGAGCCCATTCAGACACGGTGGGCGCCCAACATGAGCAGAAAAACACATTTGATTCAAGCTCGTCCAAAAGATATTTGTCTCTCCCTCCATTTCCCCATTCATACATGGTGGGTGGCAAAACAAACACTCCTCGTCCGAAATCGATGTAGGCAAATATTTTAAATATGGGCAGATGTGTAACTTCACTCAGACATGACACAACCGCCCTACCTGTCAGCCCCGTTCATACACCGTGGGTGCCAACTGTGGGCGGAAAAACAACCCTCTCCTTGCCTGAAATCGCTACCGGCAAATATTTGGGAGATGCAAGATTACCATCCTATCCCCAACCGACGTGATGTCCAAAATTTTAAATGGGGGATAAGTTCGTAACTTTCCCACATTTCAGACAAGCGTGTCCCAAAGTTTGAGATCCCCCCTCCCCCTCCATTTCCCCATTCATACACCGTCGGCGCCACAACAACCTCCCCCCTGCGGCTAGCCTCCTCCGTCCGCCTCCCCATCCTCCACATTGTCGGAGTCGGAGCTGCTACCCCTACCCCACCATCCACTGCAAGAGATGGGTGTCTCTCATCCACGGCGCCGGACCAGGATCCTTTCATCGCATCCTCTCGCTTCATCGGCGCCGTCGTCCACCTTGTCGTTGCCGCTCCTATGACCGCCTCATCCACGACAATAGGATTTATCTCCCGACCCGGCCGTCTGTCGTCTAAAGCCTTCTTCCCTACCGCCGACAGCCATCGCACCCGCAACACCCTCAACGTATCAGCAGGGGCCTACACGGCGTCGCAGGAGAGGTGGTACTCTTCGATATGTGCTTAAGTTATTGATCTCACCCGGAAAATAGATCGTAAATTGTTTACTGTACTTTTCTTGTCCGTACCAAATTGTAGTGGCTAGTTGAAAGCAAACATTGGTTGCGAAGTAGCTTTGTCCGGTTTGCACCTTCAATTCCACCATGGCACGGTCACTATACTCGTAAAGCTTATGGTTTCCCCCTTTATATTCACTACCATCATCATAAGCGCTTCGTGTCGTGCTAGCACTGCTCCTCAAGACCTCAACCCATCAAGCGAAACAACATGCCACTCATAATTCCAAAGCATAGGTGTTGAGATACAAATCTGATATGATGCTCATATTACTAAAACAGAGAACGTTTAATTGGTCACCTAATGTTCCTATATTCGTTTTGAAAAGCATGCATATGTGCCACCCACTTGTCCAGCTAGTTCCACTTTCCTGATTTTACTCTTGATACTTAGGGTTTTCCCCTTTTATCTACTCTACTGCTTTCTGTCGTACTAGCATTACTCCACCCTTCAAGCTAAACAACACAACACTCAAAGTTCCAAAGCTTAGTTGTTCAAATATGATTGTGATATGATACTGATATTACTTAACAGACACATTTAATTGGTTAGCTAAAGGCCCCACTTGAGTTTACAAATGCATGTCGCGACATATAGAGAGACAGCAGAATTGCATTTCTTTGTCACTTGTTGACTGTACTTTCTTGTCCATACCAAATCTTAGTTGTTATTTCAAAGCAAACATCGGTTGCTAACTACCCTTTGAGCGGTTTGCAGCTTCAGATCTGCCATCCCACTGCCACAGTCAACACTATACTCATCATGCTTATGGTTTCCCCATTTTATGATGACCACGATCAGCCTACGTGGTTCGTGTCATAATAGCACTGATCCACCCATCGAGCTAAACAAGCTTAGTTGTACAAATTCAAATATGATATTATGCTGATATTAGTAAAACTGAAAGAAGTTTAATTGGTTAGCTAAATGTTCCTACTTTAGTTTCGAAATGCATGTGAGCCACATATGTATAGAAATACTTGTAACATCTTCAATCTGCTTGCTCTTCTGCTCTTCTTTAAGGTGATCCTCTTCTCTTCTTTAATAAGTATGTTCCTTGTTGGGAAGAGTAGCAGAGACATTTGCAGTCGACTGGTCAGGTCGAGTTGTTCTCCCTTAGTATATTTTGAATCTGTCAGGTCAGGTTGACTTGTTCTTCTTACTATATGTTGAAGCTGTCATCTGCGAAGTATCATCACTTCTGGAGCTCTCATATTTTGAGTAGTAGCCCACATTTTTTAATGCACACACCAAATGACAGCATGCAAGGCATCTCTCAGAAGAATTGCAGAGATATCACAAAGGGGTTTATAGGGAGGCAGTATTGGATTAGAATCACTTCTACATTACAAAGATAATCTCACTTGTTTTTATGTTTTCATGCATGTCAGGTATTGAACATTATCAAAATGAATATGAGAATGGGCGCATGAGAGGAATATTGCGGAAAAATTCACTGGCTAACAAACTTGGCATGGTGGAGGATGGCCTATCTTATTCACCCATCAAGGTGCTAGCTCTAACTTGGCAAGGTTATATTGGTCGCACATATTTTGCATCTGACCTCTTGCATTACTTCTACTTTGTTACACCATCTGCTTAGTTTAAGCATCATATATGAGTGTATGCCATACCTATCCATTTTTGGTACCTATTCCATGTGTAGTCATACTATGTTTTTCCAGTCAAATGTTGTTCTTTGCTAATAGATGTCCAAAAGGAAGAGGGTGAGTGTAGATCCTCAAGGAGTACAAACTAGGTATTTGGAAAAGGTAGTGATACCTGTTAAATCAGATAGATCAGCAACCACAGAAAACACAGGCCCAACTGTACCACACTTTACCCCTACTCCACTGGCCAAACCCCTATTAGAACTATTGAGAGCCCAGCGTCAGGTACTGTCTATGATATCAATTTAAAATTTGAACTCCTAAATTTTTGCATGTGCCTTACCTTATATCTTGTATAAAAACTAATTTCAGATGAATCTCCTTGCTCAAAGGATCATAGGATCTCACAACAATACTGGGCTCTGCATTTCTCTTGTCAGTACCTCTTTTCCTTTGTCAGCATACTTACACTCGTTGCTATTTGATTATGTAGCATCATTGTAAATGTTCGCTTCTTTATCCTCCCTTTGCTTGAAATTATAAGATCTATATTTACAATTAGATAAATGTAGAATTAACACAATGGTTATGAAGTTTTGGATTGCTCATGTAAGTACATGTTGTCATTTACTCGCTCTGTATCGAATTAATTGTTAATCAATTGGATGTATTTAGAACTTAATAGGGCTAGATACATCCATTTGAGCGACAAGTAATAACGGACGGTGGTGGTATTACTGCACTTGCATCGCGAGATAGTTGATTGTCTAGCATTACTCTGCATCTATCTGCCCTGCCCTCCACTTTATCCAAATTATCATATCTACATTTACTCTTACAAAAATGTTTAATAAAGCCAATGCCATTTCACACGTTGATGTTTGCATTCCTCTTGTCAGTACCTTTTGCCTTGTAACCATGTACTTAATTAATTGCTATTTGATTATGTATCATCAGTCTGCACCTAAGCTTCATTATCTTCTATTTCTTCCAATATTATTTGATCTATATTTACTCTCTGCAAAATGTAGAATAATGGCAACACTTATAAAGAATTTTCTTTGGGGAATTTATTGAGTTATCCTTCCATCAACATGGAGAAGGGCTTTGTCTAGCCCATGTTAACATGTAATGTAAGTTCAGCCTTCTCAAGCCTTCAAACTTTGTTCTAATATAGATTTGGATAGGCATCATTTCCTCCACAGTTGTTTACTTTGCTGTTTACATCTAATTGGATGTTTGCAACAACTACCAATTTTAAATTGTAGTTGTAAAAACATGTTCCTTATGCAGAACAGGTCCTTTTTTGCTTATATAATTGTGAAACCTGTTACGTGTCTCCGTGTTTCTCTTTTAGAGTCATATCTCTTATGCCATGCAGAACTTTAGGGAAGATAGCGAGCGAAACCATATTGAGGACAGCGAGATGACCCCAAGGTCCTGTCTTGATGAAGACAGTGAGTTGAAGCTACTCACCAGCAGGTGTGAGACAACCTCTGTGCAGTCGCTGCCTCAATCAGTTCGACTTCTTCAGTCTCAAATTAAAGTGGAAAGGCTTGCTTCAACTCAACTCCGACTTGAAGTCAAAGATGCAATGAAGATGTCAAAGGACTGCATTGCTGTAACATCCCAATTTTCAATTTGGATGTTATACATAGGTCATCATATGCATATCATATTTTATTTGCATGTTGGTTAAGATCCTAGAAATCTTAAGAAACTCAAGGACCCAAGGAGAGAGTTGGGGATTTCACAAATTTTCATATTTGAAATTTTCTCAAATTCGAAAAGGGGATCAATTTGATTTTAATATTTTTCTCTCCAATTATTTCCAATATTAAGAATAAAAGAGAGAATATAATATGACTTCTTCAAAAGAGAGGAATATTGGAGAAGAAAATTTAAAATCAAATTGAAATTTTATTTGCTATTTTATTTGAATTTGAAAAATATGCATTTTTGAAAATTGCATTTTTAGGCCAGAAAAATGTTCAACATGTTCTAAATATTAGGTTTAGACGGTGAAAATTGTTTCTGGTATTTTCAGATTATTTTTTTAATATTTTATTAGGATTTTTCATTCAGGCGAATTTTTTTTAAAAGGTTTCAGACCGACCGGGCCGAAGGCCCAGCCAGCCCACCAGGCCGCCGCCGCCTTCCTCCCGGGGGGGAGGTTTCCCGCCGCCACACGGACGCCGAGGGAGTCCAAGCCGGACTCCCATGGCCGCCCCCTCGCCCAAGCATCGCCCTCGGCCCTTTATAACCGGAGCCCACCCCACCGCCTCTCCTCACCACCGTCGCCGTCGCAGCCGCCTCCACCGCAAGCCGCCGCCGCCGCTGCGCCGCCTCACGCCGCCGCCCGCACCACCCGACCCCGCGCAGCCCCGCGCCGCCGTCCGCCGGAGGAGACGCCGCTGCCTCCTCACTGGAAACCGCCGCCCGCAGCGCTCGCTGCGCCGCTGCCGCCTCGCCTGAAACCGCCGCTGACCTCGCCGGTTTTTAGGTATAAACCTAGATCGGTTTTTTCGGTTCAACGATTTTAGATCGGTTTTTTAGGGCTCGCTAGTTAGCGAATGTTTTCTGTTTAGTTCATTTTAAACGAACGCATTCATTAGTTAGGACTTTATAGCGAACGTTCGTTTGTTAGGTTTTTCTTTTTACTTTATTTTTGGTGAGGGACCTATCCATGATTACTTTTATCACAGATTAGTGCCTGATCTTCAAACCCTCGTAACTTTTTGCTCGTTCGTCCAAATCCAGTGAAACCAACACCAAAATCTTCGTCTTGATGCCCTTTTTCCAGATAATCAACTTGAACATGATTTTGATAAATTAAAATTTGGTTTCAAGCAAATTTGAATTCTAATTTCTTCTGATCATAGTTTGAGTTTTGTAGCTCCGATTCGATTGATTCTCTTTGCAAACCAAAGCTCTTCAGTTGAACTTTTAGTTTGGATCCTTTCTCTTGAGTTTACCCTTGCATCTTATGCTTGAGTGCTTATGTATGCTAATGTTTGTTCACAATAGAGTTTCCGGAGTGCGAAGCGTGCTACTACGAGTCACTAGGGTTTTCAGATCGTCAGCAAGGCAAATAACACTTTGATCATATACCTTATTACCCAGTTTTATGCATTAGTTTCAATCCTCAAACAGTGCATGGTTAGGACTTGAATACTTGTGCGTTTTGGGAAGTAATTGCTGAGGTAGAACCTATTGTCTTTATTTCAAACCCTGGGAGTTACTTCTACGTTATGCTTATATTGTGCTGCTATGCTTGTAGACGTGGTTTGGTCTGAGTGATCCATGACTGATGTGAGAGTTTTAATTAATGGTTAAACTTAAGGTGGCTACTTTAATACACATCTGCGTGGATTGGTTGAGGCACCCTGGAGCACCCAGTGGTTGTCTGGGCACCTGGAGCAATCCAACGTTGTCCTGGGATATCCCGGAGTACCCGTATGATCATCCTACGGTTTTCCACCTAGGCTCAAAGGGATCATAAGATTATTCATGCTGGAAACTTCCGTGTGCAGCTACAAGCCATTATGGGCTCTGGCATAGTTGAGTATGTTGTGTGACCTCTTTCAGTGGTAGGCTAGCAGATGTAGGGGAAGTAGGTGGTACTATCTACCCAGAGTAAAGAGTTAATGCTTCGGAAAGACTGTGTCCCTATCATCCGTTTCTCAAACATCATGTAGTGCGAGAAATCTAGCGGAGGAGATCGAGCCTTGTGGGGAAAAGTGCGCAAACCTCAGCAAAGTGTATAAACTAATCATGGTTAGTCGTGTCCTTGGTTATGGACATCTTGCGTATCTGGTACTTGAATTATTGATTTGATCTCATCACTCTACTTAATTAATTTGTTGGGTTGGTGGTTATTAATTTGGGATTGAGTTGGAGGAACCTTCTTAATGTTTTCAACAAACTTTGTAGTTAAATAAAATCTATTCCTTTGTTGTAGGGAAAAACTGGCTTTTTCGCAAAGTGATAACCATAGAGCCTCCACTAGCTAAATATGCATATAGTTATAGCTGTTACTTGTTCATTGCTCCATAGTATTATTTTCCCAGCATATTCCATGTGCTGACCTACACATGCTGCAACGTATCATCTTGTAGAGTTTTCAGACGAATAGTAAGGTGCGCTAGGTCGTTGTCATGCACTCATCTATGCCATTGGAGTTGATGGACTCATTTACCCTCGAAGCTTCCATAGTTATCTTATTTAGATGGCCTTCAGCCATATTAATGTAACAAATTCTCTTTTGAGACATTCGATGTAATAAGTGTGTGATTGCACTCTGTTATTAATCCTCGAGTACTATGTGTGTCAGCATTACCGATCCAGGGATGACACTTATACACAGAGATTTGACCGTCTGAGGTCGGATCGCTACAAGATGTTATCAGAGCCAAGTTGACTATAGGACACGACCACTAAGATGAGCCATAGGACACTCTTCTCTACTCATTTCTGACTCTTCTCCACTTTCTACTCTATAGATGGCGGGTCCAAGGAACAACTTTGCTCAACCGGATGAAGACACCCCTTTTGGACGACACTTGAAAGAAGCCACTAGATACCTGAGCATCAGAATACCAAGCTTCACCGGGACCTACACCGCCACTCTACCGAAAGAAGAGCGCTGGACGATTCGTGTACATGTTCCAGGAAGGACATTCACACCAGTTTCGGAGCCCATAGACTTTTCCTTGACACACCAACCTGGAGTCTAGGAAAGAGCATGGCAGCCCACATCGCCATGGGATGCATCGGCAAAGTTTACCACAAGGATCTTAAGGACACCATCTACCAGATATGTGGACACCGGGATGAGCAATGGGAGATGATTTTGATATGTCCATTTTGCATCATGCTTTTATATCGATATTTATCGCATTATGGACTGTTATTTCACTTTATATCATAATACTTATGGCTATTCTCTCTTATTTTACAAGGTTTACATAAGGAGGGAGAATGCCGGCAGCTGGAATTCTGGGCTGGAAAAGGAGCAAATATTAGAGACCTATTCTGCATAACTCCAAAAGTCCTGAAACTCCATGGAACGTCTTAAAATAAATAAAGAAAAATCCTCGTCTAAGATGAAGGCCAGGGGGCCCACACCCTGCTCACGAGGGTGGGGGGCGCCCCCGCCTAGGGCGCGCCCCTACCTCGTGGGCCCCCTGGTGGCTCTCCGATGCCCATCTTCTCCTATATGAAGTCTTTCGATGAGAAAAAAATCGAAGGGAACTTTTCGGGACAAGACTCCGTCGCCACGAGGCGGAACCTTGGCGGATCCAATCTAGAGCTCCGGCAGAGCTGTTCTGCCGGGATACTTCCCTCCGGGAGGGGGAAATCATCACCATCGTCATCACCAACGCTCCGCTCATCGGGAGAGGGGCAATATCCATCAACATCTTCACCAGCACCATCTCATCTCCAAACCCTAGTTCATCTCTTGTATCCAATTCTTGTCTCAAAGTCCGGGATTGGTGCTAGTAGGTTGCTAGTAGTGTTGATTACTCCTTGTAGCTGATGCTAGTTGGTTTATTTGGTGGAAGATCATATGTTCAGATCCTATATGCATATTATTACCCCTCTGATTATGAACATGAATATGCTTTGTGAGTAATTACGTTCGTTCCTGAGGACAAGGGAGAAGTCTTGCTATGAGTAGTCATGTGAATTTGGTATTCGTTTGATATTTTGATAAGATGTATGTTGTCTAGCCTCTAGTGGTGTTATGTGAACGTCGACTACATAACACTTCACCATTATTTGGGCCTAGAAGAAGGCATTGGGAAGTAATAAGTAGATGATGGGTTGCTAGTGTGACAGAAGCTTAAACCCTAGTTTATGCGTTGCTTCGTAAGGGGCTGATTTGGATCCACATGTTTCATGCTATGGTTAGGTTTACCTTAATACTTTTGTTGTAGTTGCGGATGCTTGCAATAGAGGTTAATCATAAGTGGGATGTTTGTTCAAGTAAGAACAGAACCCAAGCACCGGTCCACCCAAATATCAAAGTATCAAAGTATCGAACGCGAATCATATGAACGTGATGAAAACTAGCTTGACGATATTCCCATGTGTCCTCGGGAGCGCTTTTCCTATTATAAGAGTTTGTTCCGGCTTGTCCTTTGCTACAAAAGGATTGGGCCACTTTGCTGCACTTTATTTACTTTTGTTACTTGTTGCTCGTTACAATCTATCTTATCACAAAACTATCTGTTACCACTTATTTCAGTATTTGCAGAGAATACCTTGCTGAAAACCGCTTATCATTTCCTTCTGCTCCTCGTTGGGTTCGACACTCTTACTTATCGAAAGGACTATGATAGATCCCCTATACTTGTGGGTCATCAAGACTCTTTTATGGCGCCGTTGCTGGGGAGTGTAGCGCCTTTGCTAGGTGGAATTTGGTAAGGAAAAATTTATATAGTGTGCTGAAATTTACTGTCACTTGTTACTATGGAAAGTAATTCTCTAAGGGGCTTGTTCGGAGTATCTTCACCCCGTCGAGTAGAGCAAAGAGTTTCTCCTCAACCTACTGAACCTATTGAAAATGAAACTCCTTTTGAATTTCCTTCGGGTATGATGGAAAAACTGCTAGCTAACCCTTTTATAGGAGATGGAACAAAGCATCCTGAAGAGCACTTAATATATGTGGATGAAGTTTGTGGATTATTTAAGCTTGCAGGTATAACTGATGATGTTGCTAAGAAGAAGGTCTTCCCTTTATATTTGGAGGGAGACGCATTGATATTGTATAGGCTATGTGATGATATGAGATCATGGGACTATAAAAGATTGAAGCTGGAATTTCATCAAAAGTATTACCCTATGCATCTTGTTCATCGTGATCACAATTATATATATAATTTCTGGCCTCGCGAAGGAGAAAGCATCGCTCAAGGTTGGGGGCGGCTTAAATCAATGTTATATTCATGCCCCAATCATGAGCTCCCGAGAGAAATAATTATGCAAAGTTTTTATGCTCGGCTTTCTGATAACAATCGCACCATGCTCGATACTTCTTGTGCTGGCTCTTTTATGATGAAGACTATTGAATTCAGATGGAATTTATTGGATAGAATTAAATGCAACTCTGAAGATTGGGACCTCGACGAAGGTAAGGAGTCAGGTATGACACCTAAGTTTTATTGTGTTAAATCTTTTATGGATACCGATATTTTCCTTAAGTTTAGCACTAAATATGGACTTGACTCTGAGATAGTAGCTTCTTTCTGTGAATCTTTTGCTACTTATGTTGATCTCACTAAGGAGAAGTGTTTTAAATATCATCCTCCCATAGAAGTAAAAGTAGCTGCACCTATTAAAGTTGAAGAAAAGACTGTCACTTATAATGATCCTATTGTTCCTACTTCTTATATTGAGAAACCACCTTTCCCTGTTAGAATAAAGGATCATGCTAAAGCTTCAACTGTTGTTCATAAAAGCAATACTAGAACTTATACACCTCATGAGCAAGTTAAAGTGGAACCTAATATTGCTATTGTTAAAGATCTCTTGTCTGATAATATTGATGGGCATGTTATTCAGTTCGAAGGTGAAACTGCTAGAATTGCTAAGCCTTGTGATAAAGATAAACATAGACCTGTGGTAGGCGTGCCCGTTATTTCTGTTAAAATAGGAGATCATTGTTATCATGGCTTATGTGATATGGGTGCTAGTGCTAGTGTTATACCTTATGACTTGTATGAAGAAATTAAGAATGAAATTGCACCTGCTGAGTTAGAAGATATTGATGTCACAATTAAACTTGCCAATAGAGATACTATTGCACCAATTGGAATTGTTAGAGATGTTGAAGTCTTGTGTGGGAAAACTAAATATCCTACTAATTTTCTTGTTCTTATTTATCCGCAAGATAGCTTTTGTCCCATTATATTTGGTAGACCCTTCTTAAATACTGTCAATGCTACCATAGATTGCACTAAGAATGTTGTTACTGTTGGCTTGGATGATATGGTTCATGAGTTTAATTTCTCTAAATTTAGTAAACAACATCGTGAGGAAGAATTATCTAGTAAGGATGAAATTATTGGTCTTGCTTCTATTGCCGTACCTCCTAGTGATCCTTTAGAACACTATTTGCTAGACCATGAAAATGATACGTTCATGAATGAAAGAAGGGAAATAGATGAAGTATTCTTTCAACAGGAACCTATTCTGCATCACAACTTGCCTGTTGAAATCTTAGGGGATCCTCCTCCACCCAAGGGTGATCCCTTGTTTGAGCTTAAACCTTTGCCTGATAATCTTAAATATGCTTATCTTGATGAAAAGAAGATATATCATGTTATTATTAGTGCTAACCTTTCAGAGCATGAAGAAGAAAGATTATTGAGAACTCTGAAGAAGCATTGTGCTACTATTGGATATACTCTTGATGATCTTAAGGGCATTAGTTCCACTATATGTCAACATAAAATAAAATTGGAAGCAGATGCCAAACCAGTTCGTGATCCTCAACGACGTCTGAATCCTAAAATGAAAGAAGTGGTGAGAAAAGAAATACTAAAGGTTCTGGAGGCAGGTATAATCTATCCCCTTGCTAATAGTGAGTGGGTAAGTCCTGTCCATTGTGTCCCTAAGAAGGGAGGTATTACTGTTGTCCCTAATGATAAAGATGAATTGATTCCACAAAGAATTATCACAGGTTATAGGATGGTAATTGATTTCCGCAATTTAAATAAAGCTACTAAGAAAGATCATTACCCCTTACCTTTTATTGATCAAATGCTAGAAAGATTATGGAAACATACACAATATTGCTTTCTAGATGGTTATTCTGGTTTCTCTCAAATACCTGTGTCGGCTAGAGATCAATCAAAGACTACTTTTACATGCCCTTTTGGTACTTTTGCTTATAGACGTATGCCTTTTGGTTTATGTAATGCACGTGCTACCTTTCAAAGATGCATGATGGCTATATTCTCTGACTTTTGTGAAAAGATTTGTGAGGTTTTCATGGACAACTTTTCTGTCTATGGTTCCTCTTTTGATGATTGCTTGAGCAATCTTGATCGAGTTTTGCGGAGATGTGAAGAAACTAATCTTGTCTTGAATTGGGAAAAGTGCTACTTTATGGTTAATGAGGGTGTTATCTTGGGGCACAAATTTCTGAAAGAGGTATTGACGTTGATAAAGCCAAGGTTGATGCTATTGAAAAGATGCCATGTCCCAAGGACATCAAAGGTATAAGAAGTTTCCTTGGTC
This sequence comes from Triticum dicoccoides, assembly GCF_002162155.2. Taxonomy (NCBI): domain Eukaryota; kingdom Viridiplantae; phylum Streptophyta; class Magnoliopsida; order Poales; family Poaceae; genus Triticum; species Triticum dicoccoides. The sequence continues at coordinate 298,651,325 of NC_041392.1, read as the reverse complement.
ACGCCGGATTTTACAGGAGGTTCATTAAGGACTTCTCAAAAATTTCTCGGCCTCTGACTAATTTATTGCAAAAAGATATACCATTTGTCTTTGATGATGATTGTCTAGAAGCATTTGAAATACTTAAGAAAGCATTAGTCATTGCACCTATTGTTCAGCCACCTGATTGGAATTTACCCTTTGAAATTATGTGTGATGCTAGTGATTATGTTGTAGGTGCTGTTCTAGGGCAAAGAGTTGATAAGAAATTAAATTTTATTCATTATGCTAGTAAGACTCTAGACAATGCTCAAAGAAATTATGCTACTACTGAAAAAGAGCTTTTAGCAGTTGTATTTGCTTGTGATAAGCTCAGATCTTATATTGTTGATTATAAAGTAACTATTCAAACTGATCATGCTGCTATTAAATATCTTATGGAAAAGAAAGATGCTAAGCCTAGACTTATTAGATGGGTTCTCTTGCTACAAGAATTTGATTTGCATATTGTTGATAGAAAGGGAGGTAAGAACCCCGTTGCAGACAACTTGTCTAGGTTAGAAAATATTCTTGATGACCCACTACCTATTAATGATAGCTTTCCTGATGAACAATTAAATGTTATAAGTACTTCTCGTAGTACTCCATGGTATGCTGATTATGCTAATTATATTGTCGCTAAGTTTATACCACCTAGTTTCACATACCAACAAAAGAAAAGTTCTTCTATGATTTGAGACATTACTTTTGGGATGACCCACATCTTTATAAGGAAGGAGTAGATGGTGTTATTAGACATTGTGTACCTGAGCATGAACAGGAACAGATCCTACGCAAGTGTCATTCCGAGCCTTATGGAGGACACCACTCTGGAGATAGAACTGCACATAAGGTATTGCAATCTGGTTTTTTATTGGCCTACTCTCTTCAAGGATGCTCGTAAGTTTGTCTTGTCTTGTGATGAATGTCAAAGAATTGGTAATATTAGTAGACGTCAAGAAATGCCTATGAATTATTCTCTTGTGATTGAACCGTTTGATGTTTGGGGCTTTGATTATATGGGACCTTTTCCTGCCTCTAATGGATACACACATATTCTAGTTGCTGTTGATTACGTTACTAAGTGGGTAGAAGCTATTCCAACTAGTAGTGCTGATCATAACACTTCTATTAAAATGCTTAAAGAACTTATTTTCCCGAGGTTTGGAGTCCCTAGATATTTAAGGACTGATGGTGGTTCACACTTTATTCATGGTGCTTTCCGTGAAATGCTTGCTAAATATGATGTTAACCATAGAATTGCATCTCCTTATCACCCCAGTCTAGTGGTCAAGTAGAGTTGAGTAATAGAGAGCTCAAATTAATTTTGCAAAAGACTGTTAATAGGTCTAGAAAGAATTGGTCCAAGAAACTTGATGATGCATTATGGGCTTATAGAACTGCATATAAAAATCCTACGGGTATGTCTCCGTATAAAATGGTTTATGGAAAAGCTTGTCACTTACCTCTTGAACTAGAACATAAGGCATATTGGGCTATTAAGGAGCTCAAATATGATTTTAAACTTGCCGGTGAGAAGAATTTATTTGATATTAGCTCACTTGATGAATGGAGAACCCAAGCTTATGAAAATGCCAAGTTGTTTAAAGAAAAAGTTAAAAGATGGCATGACAAAAGGATACAAAAGCGTGAGTTTAATGTAGGTGATTATGTATTGCTATATAACTCTCGTTTAAGATTTTTTGCAGGAAAACTTCTCTCTAAATGGGAAGGTGTAACACCCCGGATGTAACTTTCCCAATTTGTACTCCAACTCTTGCCGTTTCCGGCGTTAAGTTATATTTATTTTCTCGGGTTTGGGTTTTGTCTCCGTGTGTTGTTGTCGTTGTCACGCATCTCATATCATGTCATCATGTGCATTGCATCTGCATACGTGTTCGTCTCATGCATTTGAGCATTTTCCCCGTTGTCCGTTTTGCATTCCGGTGCTTCGTTCTCCTCCGGTGGTCATTTCTAGCTTTCTTTCATGTGTGGGGATTAAACATTTCCGGATTGGACCGAGACTTGCCAAGCGGCCTTGGTTTACTACCGGTAGACCGCTTGTCAAGTTTCGTATCATTTGGACTTCGTTTGATACTCCAACGGTTAACCGAGGGACCAAAAAGGCCTCGTGTGTGTGGCAGCCCAACACCCCTCCAATTTGGCCGAAAACCCACCTAACTCTGCTCCATCATCTAGAGCGTTCGATCACGATCGCGTGGCCGAAAACCGCACCTCATTTGGACTCTCCTAGCTCCCTCTATGCCTATAAATAGGTCCTCCTCGAAAATTCCGGATCCCCCTCTCCCGAAACCCTAAATCCCAGATCCGCGCTGGCCGGACACGTCCGCCCCGGCCAGACGCGTCCGCTCCGCCGCCGCCAGCCACCCCGCGCTCGCCACGTGGCAAGCCGCCGCCGTCTCCGCCCACGGCCCGGCCGGCCCGCAACCGGCCCCCGCCAGCCCGAGGCCGCCGCCGCCCGCGCCCTTCGCCCGCCGCCGTCGCCCTCCACTCCGGCGCCGCGCCGCCGCGGTCCGCCCCGCCGCCGCCGTCGCCACCTCGTCGCCCGGGCCGCTGCAGCCGCCGTCGCCGCCCCGAGCCGCCGCAGGAGCTCGTCGGCGTCGCCCCTAGCTCCGGCCGGCCCCAGCTCCGGCCACGGCGGGCCCCTGCGCCGCCGCCCCCGGCCACCGGCGACGTCGCCCCCGCCGGCCGCCTGCCTCGTCTTCACCGGATCCGCCGTCGTGAACAGTGCCCGCCGCCGCCTCGGTTCGCGCGCCGGTCAAACCCTAGATCTGAGGGTTGTTTTTCTCTAAGTCCCTGATATTTTCAGTCCAAGTGCTCATGTTCATAGCTCCATAACTTTGCATCCGTAGCTCCGATTCATACATATAGCATATCAAAATGTTCATCTCAGAGAGTACATCATTTCATTCCATTGCATCATTTTCATTTGAGTTCATCTTGATGCCCAAAATGCTGTTAGAAGAGGGCTACTTGAGATAATTGTCAGATCTGCTACTCCATTTAGGTTTTTGTCATTTTTGCCATGATTAATGTGTGCAAGATATGCCCTGATGCTCTACACATGTTTTGTTAAGGGTTTTGTCATCTTTCCAGAGGTGCAACCCATGTATTTTTAGGATGTGTGTGGTGTCTTGTGCAAGCTTGCAAAGTGGTGCACTTGCTAATTCTGTTTTCAGGGACTTAGTAATTTCACTAAGTCCTGGAGTTGTTTATCTCATGATGCCATATGTTCATGTTGTTTCCTAGTGATCCGTGCTTCTTTTGAGGATGGTCAGTAAGGATGTTTTGTTAATATTGTAGTTCTCTATCCATCCATGTCTTTGTTTGCAATTATGGAGCATCCTAGCTTGAGTCAATCGAGCTCTACTTTTGCTACTTTGAGAATCTGGGCAGATTGTCAACTTGTTTGGAATTTTGCCGGTGATGTTGTAGTTGATCCGTGCATGCTATGCTATTGTTCTTGCCGTGTCTAGATTGCATTTTTTATCTTCTTGATGGATGTAAGCTTGTCTTGCCATGACTTTCACCATAGTTTGTGCATCGAGCTTGTAAACATGCCTACTTGAGTTATATTTCGGCATGTGTCAGTTTTCACTAAGTATGAAAACTGATTATGTTTTTGCTATGCTCGCGTGCTTGCAATTGTATTTTCTGATCCCTTTTGGCTCAAGGTCACTAAGGGACTTTTGTTAAGCTCTTTGAGTAGCTCCATGCCATGATTTACTTTGCCATGATCAGATCCTGTAGCATGTAGTTTTGTTGCTCCGAAGAGGGCTACCTGATCTGAAATTCCAGACAAGTGTAGATTTCACTAAGTCTGAGATATGTTTGTCATATGCATTTTTGCCATGCTTGTTTGAACCTGTTAGTGGACGAATTGGCCGTAGTTCAGTGCTAGACTTTTGTTAAGCATCTTGTGTGCATCCCTTCCATGTATTTTGTTGTCTTGTTTGGGTGCTGTAGCATGTTCATCTTATTGCATTTAGATGGCTACTTGTTGTAAATCGCAGACCGATGTCATTTTTGAATCGCTTGCCATTTCCAAACCGTAACTCCGATTCCGGCGTTCTTTATGTCGTTTTCAAGCGATTTCATCTCATCTTTCCAGTGGCACACTTGGTTTTCCAAGTTGAGGCCAGTTTCATGCATTTCCTGCCATATCTTGCATTTCGCATCCCGCATCGCATCCCGCATAGCATATCATCTTTGCATTGCGTTGTTTGAGTTTGCACGTGGTTGATTATATCCTTGTTGCTTGTTTGTCTTGTTTGGGTAGAGCCGGGAGACGAGTTAGCTAATGAGGAGCCCGTTGAGTTTGCTTTCGAGGATCCAGTCAACTCTGACAATTATGCAGGCAAGATGATCATACCCTCGAAATCACTACTATCTTTGCTATGCTAGTTCTTGCTCGCTCTTTTGCTATGCCAATGCTACGATGCCTACCACTTGCTTTCAAGCCTCCCAAATTGCCATGTCAAACATCTAACCCACCATGTCCTAGCAAACCGTTGATTGGCTATGTTACCGCTTTGCTCAGCCCCTCTTATAGCGTTGTTAGTTGCAGCTGAAGATTGGAGGCCGTTCCTTGTTGGAACATTTATTTACTTGTTGGGATATCATTATAATATCTTGTTATATTAATGCATCTATACACTTGGTAAAGGGTGGAAGGCTCGGCCTCTCACCTAGTGTTTTGTTCCACTCTTGCCGCCCTAGTTTCCATCATATCGGTGTTATGTTCCCGGATTTTTGCGTTCCTTGCGTGGTTGGGTTATAATGGGAACCCCTTGATATTTCGCCTTGATTAAAGCTTTTCCAGCAATGCCCAACCTTGGTTTTACCATTCGCCACCTAGACCTTTTCTTTCCCTTGGGTTCTGCAGACTCAAGGGTCATCATTATTTTAACCCCCCCCGGGCCAGTGCTCCTCTGAGTGTTGGTCCACCTGTCAGCTACCGGTGGCCACTAGGGGCAACTCTGGGATGGCCTACCCATACATAGGACAATCTGAGTGTGCCCTAAGAAAGAGATATGTGAAGGGCCTGATGATTCCACTGATATCGAGGGTGCGAGATTGCTGGGTCCCTGTGGCTCATAGATTACTATTACACCAGATGCAGGGCCTGATGATTCCGCTCCAGGAGACGCATATGAGCTCAAGTGGGAGTTCGATGAAGACTCTCAACGTTACTATGTTTCCTTTCTCGATGATCAGTAGTGGTGCCCAGTTGGGGGTGAACGGGACCGGTGTCGCATGTTGGGTTCTCTTTTAGTTTGGCGCCGTAGTCGGGCCATGAGTGTTTGGATGATGTAATGTTATTTATGTACTTGATTGACTTGGCGAGTGTAAGCCAACTATGCTATCTCCCCTTTATTATTTATATTACATGGGATGTTGTGAAGATTGCCTAACTTGCGACATATGCCTTCAATGCGATTATGCCTCTAAGTCGTGCCTCGACACGTGGGAGATATAGTCGCATCGAGGGTGTTACAAGTTGGTAATCAGAGCCTTCCCCGACCTTAGGAGCCCCATTGCTTGATCGTTATTAGTGGCTGAGTTGTGTCTAGAAAAATGTTTTGAGTCATTTAGGAATTATATATCAGAGAGTTTAGGAATTATTTTTACTTCCCAGTCTCCTCATCGCTCTGGTAAGGCATCCTGACGTAGAGTTTTGACTCTTCTCTTCTCAAATTTCACTAAAAAAAATTTAGGATCACGCGGGTATCTTGGAATCGTTCCGATGGTTTTATGATGAGAACATTGTCTTGGTGCCTCCTGTCAGGGCTTTAGTGGAAGTGCCCCGGGGATTGAGCTTTGAGGTGTTGTCATCATAATTTTATCGTTGCAGTTCTGGAATACCTGAGTTTAGTACGCCGACATCGAAAATCTCTTTTATGCAGTTCGTTGGTGAGATAACCTCGACGCCACCCAGTACTGGGGCGGGAGTTCGGGAGTATCGCCATAACTTGTATAACGGATGCTTTTCGAAGGTTGAGGTAGATGGTTTCCGAAGGTTTCTTGGTTATGTGTTGAAGGATGGATACAGCTGGATGTAGGATTTGCTAGTTTGTGTGAGATATTATGCTTCCCCTGTATCCCCAAAACCTGATTGCATAACCGGAAAGGTTCGGGAGTTTCATAGGTGGGAATTCTTGTAGCTCTAGTTCTTCTTCCACGAATATTGGTTTGAGATGGGGATTTCTTACCGATTATTCGTTCTGGATCTGCACCTTGTTGATTTATTTCTCTACCTTAATTCTACGTGGCTTCTCAATTTAGGGATATGTGACCATTTCAAGAGGAATGCATTCGTTCATTTTGTTCGGATGTGAAGACTATATGTTGCAATTTTCATTCCGTTGGATTCAGCTTCAATATTTGTTTGTCAATGTGCTAATGGTGGTCAACCTCTTCAGGATGGCTCCTCCAACACGCACGACTCCGAATCCTGATCCGCCACCACCTCCACCTCCTCCGGAGGCATGGCAAGTTGTGATGGCCGCAACCAATGCAAACACACAGTTGATCATGCAAATTCTTCAAGAGCGCAATCAAGGCAACCAAGGGAATCAAGGAAACAATCAGAATCACTTTGCTACACTCAACCAGTTCCTTGCTAATGGGCCAAAGACTTTCAGCAATTGTGTTGAGGCAACCGATGCTGACAATTAGCTAGTGGATCTGTGCAAGCATTTCGAGTGCAGTAACGTCAGGCCTGAGGACTTTGTTAAGTTCGCTTCCTTCCAACTCAAAGATCAAGGTGCAGAATGGTTCCAGCAGTACAAGGACTCCAGAGGTGGACGTGTTATCACTTGGCATGATTTCCGTTGAGATTTCCGAGCTCATCATATTCCTCAGAGCATGGTTGAAAGCAAGCGTGAGGAATTCCGCAATCTGAAGCAAGGCTCTTTGTCTGTCTATGACTACAACAAGTTGTTTCAGAAGCTCGCCCGCTTTGCCAAGCAGGACGTCCCTGATGAGAAGAGCATGATATATCAGTTCAGGGGTGGTCTCAGAGAAGAAATTCAGCTAGCTCTTGTCCTCTTTGAGCCCTTGAGATACGATGAGTTCTACAACATGGCACTAAAGCAAGAGGCTGCTCAGTTGAGGTGTGATGCTTCCAAGAAGCAAGTCAGAGATGTTACTCCTTCTTCCTCTACTCAAGTGGCCAAGCAGCAGAAGTATTGGCTTCCTCCTCCTCCATTTCGTCAGCCGTATCAGCAGAAGAGCAAAGGTGGCAGTGGTTCTTCCCACCCACCCAACCCTGGCTTTCAGAACAAGACTTTGTCTCAAGCTCCAAGATCGAGTGCTCCGTATCACCGTCCGCTTTTAGAGGTCACGTGCAACAAGTGCCAACAGAAGGGTCACTATGCCAACAAGTGTCTCAACCAGAGGCGTCTTCCTCCTCCTCCTCCTCCTGTCAGATCGGCAAGTACAGCTGTGGTCAAGCATAACCCCAAGCACGCCAAGGTCAACTTGATGAATGCAGCTCAGGCAGAGGACTCGTCAGATGTCATCATGGGTAACCTTCCTATTAACGATGTTCCTGCAAAAGTTCTTTTTAACACTGGTGCATCGCATTGCTTCATCTCGAGACCGTTTACAAATAGGCATGAATTGGTTTCGCAAGTTTTGCCTAGTCCTTTAGTAGTTGTCTCTCCCGGTAAGCGCATGCATGCTAACTCCATTGTTCCAGATGTTTCTATCACTTTGGGTGACTACAAGTTCTTGGCTTCTCCAACAGTTCTCGGTGACTCGGATATTGATCTTATTCTCGGAATGGATTGGCTTTCTAAGCACAAGGCACATCTTGATTGTGCTGCCAGGCAGATTCAATTGACTCATTCGTCTGAGGATGTAATTGTCTTTGCCACTCGTGATGATACCATTCGTCTATTTTCTCTCAATGAGAAGGGTGAATTGGATGCTATCTCTCAAATTCCAGTCGTTTGCGAGTATCAAGACGTCTTTCCAGAAGAGCTTCCAGGAATGCCTCCGCACCGGCCAGTTGAATTCGTTATTGATCTTGAGCCTGGTATGGAACCTGTGTGCAAACGTCCTTACAAGCTCGGACCTGAAGAGTTAAAGGAGCTGAAGAAGCAACTCGATATTCAAGAGAAAATGGGTCTCATCCGGCCTAGTTCTTCTCCGTGGGGTTGTGGTGTTCTTTTTGTGAAGAAGAAGGATGGCACGGACCGACTTTGTGTTGATTACTGTCCAGTGAACAAGAAGACCATCAAGAACAAATACCCACTTCCCAACATCAATGAGCTGTTCGAACAACTCAAAGGTGCCCAAGTATTCTCCAAGCTTGATCTCCGTATGGGTTATCATTAGATTCAAATCCGTGAGCAAGATATTCCCAAGACGGCTTTCAGGACAAGCTTTGGTTCATACGAATACACTGTCATGTCTTTTGGCCTCGTCAACGCTCCTCTGACATTCTCTCGCATGATGAACTTCATCTTCAACGCCTACACCAATGACTTCGTTTTGGTCTATCTCGACGACATTCTGGTTTTCTCGAAGAATAAGGAAGATCATGCCAAGCACTTGCGTTTGGTTCTTGATAAGCTCAGGGAACATCAGTTCTACGCCAAGTTCTCCAAGTGTGAATTTTGGCTCGATGAGGTTCTTTATCTTGGTCATATCATCTCTGCCAAGGGCATTGCCGTGAATCCTGAGAAGGTGTCTGCAATTGTGAATTGGGAACCTCCTCAGAACATGAAGCAACTCCGCAGTTTTCTCGGTCTCGCAAGCTATTGCCGAAGATTCGTTGAAAACTTTTCTAAAATCGCGAAGCCTCTCTCAAATCTTCTCCAGAAGCACGTCAAGTACGTTTGGTCTCCGGAGTGTGATATTGCTTTCAACACTTTGAAAGAGAAATTGATCACTGCTCCAGTTCTCACTCCGCTCGATGAATCCAAGTCGTACGAGGTCTTTTGTGATGCCTCTCTCCAAGGTCTTGGCACAGTATTGATGCAAGAGAGGAAAGTTGTTGCTTATACCTCTCGCCAGTTGAAGCCTAATGAGAAGAACTACCCCACTCATGACCTTGAGTTGGCGGCAGTTGTGCATGCTCTTTTGACTTGGAGACATCTTCTATTGGGAAGAAAAGTGGACATTTTCACTGATCACAAGAGTCTCAAGTACATCTTCACTCAGCCGAATCTCAACCTCAGGCAGACTCGATGGGTCGAAATGATTCAAGAGTATAATCCGAGTATTGAGTATACTCCAGGCAAGGCTAATGTGATTGCTGACGCATTGAGCAGAAAGGCTTACTGCAACAGTCTGATTCTCAAGCCTTATCAACCTGAGCTTTGTGAAGCTTTCCGCAAACTTAATCTGCAAGTTGTTCCTCAAGGATTCCTCGCCAACCTTCAAGTCTCTCCTACCTTGGAAGACCAGATTCGCCAAGCCCAGCTTCTTGATGCTATGGTGAAAAAGGTGAAGATTGGGATTGCCAAGAGTCAGTCCAAGTACAAGTGCTACCGCCTTGATGACAAGGACACTCTCTTCTTCGAGGATCGTATTGTTGTACCCAAAGGTGAACTTCGTAAAGTGATCATGAACGAGGCTCACAATTCTCTCCTCTCCATCCACCCTGGGAGCACGAAGATGTATCAGGACCTCAAGCAAGCTTATTGTGGACTCGAATGAAGCGCGAGATCGCTCAATTCGTGAATGAATGTGATGTCTGCAGAAGAGTGAAGGCAGAACACCAAAGGACAGTAGGTCTCCTCCAACCTCTTGCCATTATAGAATGGAAGTTTGACCACATTGAAATGGACTTCGTGACTGGGTTTCCAAAGTCCAAGCGTGGCAATGATGCTATATTCGTTGTCATCGACAAACTCACCAAAGTGGCTCATTTTCTGCCTATCAAAGAGTCGATCACTGCAGCTCAATTGGCGGAACTCTATACCTCTCGTATTGTCTCTCTGCACGGTATTTCGCAAGTGATCTCTTCAGACCGTGGCAGCATCTTTACATTGAAGTTTTGGGATTCTTTTCAGAAGACCATGGGCACCAACATCCGCTTCAGCACAGCTTTCCATCCTCAAACAAGCGGTCAAGTCGAGCGTGTCAACCAGATTCTTGAAGATATGCTCAGGGCTTGTGTGATCTCCTTCGGCATGAAATGGGAGGATTGTCTTCCTTATGCTGAATTCTCCTACAATAACAGTTTTCAAGCAAGTTCGGGCAAGGCCCCATTTGAAATTATGTATGGCAGGAAGTGCCGTACCCCTCTCAACTGGTCTGAAACCGGTGAACGTCAGCTTTTGGGTAATGACTTAATCACAGAGGTAGAGGAAATGTGCAAAGTCATTCGTGATAACCTCAAAGCAGCCCAATCCCGTCAGAAGAGCTACTATGATAGTAAGCACCGTGATTTGGCTTTCGAGATCGGAGATCATGTTTACCTCCGTTTATCTCCTATGAAAGGTACTCGTCGCTTCGGTATCAAAGGGAAGCTTGCCCCTAGATACGTGGGACCTTTCAAGATCGTCAGCAAGAGACGCGACCTCGCCTATCAACTAGAGCTTCCTTCAAACTTTGCAAATGTTCATGACGTGTTCCATGTCTCTCAGCTTTGAAAGTGATTCAAGACTCCTGACCGCACCGTCAACTTCGAGGACATTGAGCTCCAAGAAGATCTCTCTTATCGTGAGCACCCAGTTGCTATTCTTGAAGAGACTGAACGCAAGACTCGCAACAAGTCAATCAAATTTCTCAAAGTCAAGTGGTCACACCATTCCGACCGTGAAGCTACCTGGGAACGTGAGGATCACCTCCGTTCTGAGTACCCGGCGTTCTTTCAGTCCTAGATCTCGGGACGAGCTCCTTTCGTAGTGGTGGAGTGTTGTAACACCCCGGATGTAACTTTTCCAGTTTGTACTCCAACTCTTGCCATTTCCGGCGTTAAGTTATATTTATTTTCTCGGGTTCGGGTTTTGTCTCCGTGTGTTGTTGTCGTTGTCACGCATCTCATATCATGTCATCATGTGCATTGCATCTGCATACGTGTTCGTCTCATGCATTCGAGCATTTTCCCCGTTGTCCGTTTTGCATTCCGGCACTTCGTTCTCCTTCGGTGGTCATTTCTAGCTTTCTTTCGTGTCTGGGGATTAAACATTTCCGGATTGGACCGAGACTTGCCAAGTGGCCTTGGTTTACTACCGGTAGACCGCTTGTCAAGTTTCGTATCATTTGGACTTCGTTTGATACTCCAACAGTTAACCGAGGGACCGAAAAGGCCTCGTGTGTGTTGCATCCTAACACCCCTCCAATTTGGCCGAAAACCCACCTAACTCTGCTCCATCATCTAGAGCGTTCGATCACGATCGCGTGGCCGAAAACCGCACCTCATTTGGACTCTCCTAGCACCCTCTATGCCTATAAATAGGTCCTCCTCGAAAATTCCGGATCCCCCTCTCCCCGAAACCCTAAATCCCAGATCCGCGCCGGCCGGACACGTCCGCCCCGGCCGGACGCGTCCGCTCCGCCGCTGCCAGCCACCCCGCGCTCGCCACGTGGCAAGCCGCCGCCGTCTCCACCCGCGGCCCGGCCGGCCCGCAACCGG
>NC_041392.1:298618251-298639222 GCF_002162155.2 Triticum dicoccoides | reverse complement strand
CCGCCGTCCTCGTCTCCGCCGGATCCGCCGCCGTGAACAGTGCCCGCCGCCGCCTCGGTTCGCGCGCCAGTCAAACCCTAGATCTGAGGGTTGTTTTTTTCTAAGTCCCTGATATTTTCAGTCCATGTGCTCATGTTCATAGCTCCGTAACTTTGCATCCGTAGCTCCGATTCATGCATATAGCATATCAAAATGTTCATCTCAGAGAGTACATCATTTCATTCCATTGCATCATTTTCATTTGAGTTCATCTTGATGCCCGAAATGCTGTTAGAAGAGGGCTACTTGAGATAATTGTCAGATCTGCTACTCCATTTAGGTTTTTGTCATTTTTGCCATGATTAATGTGTGCAAGATATGCCCTAATGCTCTACATGTGTTTTGTTAAGGGTTTTGTCATCTTTCCAGAGGTGCAACCCATGTATTTTTAGGATGTGTGTGGTGTCTTGTGCAAGCTTGCAAAGTGGTGCACTTGCTAATTCTGTTTTCAAGGACTTAGTAATTTCACTAAGTCCTGGAGTTGTTTATCTCATGATGCCATATGTTCATGTTGTTTCCTAGTGATTCGTGCCTCTTTTCAGGACGGTCAGTAAGGATGTTTTGTTAATATTGTAGTGCTCTATCCATACATGTCTTTGTTTGCAATTATGGAGCACCCTAGCTTGAGTCAATCGAGCTCTACTTTTGCTACTTTGAGAATCTAGGCACATTGTCAACTTGTTTGCAATTTTGCCGGTGATGTTGTAGTTGATCCGTGCATGCTATGCTATTGTTCTTGCCATGTCTAGATTGAATTTTTTGTCTTATTGATGGATGTAAGCTTGTCTTGCCATGACTTTCACCGTAGTGAGTGCATCGAGCTCGTAAACATGCCTACTTGAGTTATATTTCAGCATGTGTCAGTTTTCACTAAGTATGAAAACTGATTATGTTTTTGCTATGTTCGCGTGCTTGCAATTGTATTTTCTGATCCCTTTTGGCTCAAGGTCACTAAGGGACTTCTGTTAAGCTTTTTGAGTAGCTCCATGCCATGCTTTACTTTGCCATGATCAGATCCTGTAGCATGTAGTTTTGTTGCTCCGAAGAGGGCTACCTGATCTGAAATTCCAGACAAGTGTTGATTTCACGAAGTCTGAGATCTGTTTGTCATATGCATTTTTGACATGCTTGTTTGAACCTGTTAGTGGACGAATTGGCCGTAGTTCAGTGCTAGACTTTTGTTAAGCATCTTGTGTGCATCCCTTCCATGTATTTTGTTGTCTTGTTTGGGTGTTGTAGCATGTTCATCTCATTGCATTTAGATGGCTACTTGTTGTAAATCGCAGACCGATGTCATTTTTGAATCGCTTGCCATTTCCAAACTGTAACTCCGATTCCGGCATTCTTTATATCGTTTTCAAACGATTTCATCTCATATTTCCAGTGGCACACTTGGTTTTCCAAGTTTAGGGCAGGTTCATGCATTTCCTACCATATCTTGCATTTTGCATCCCGCATCGCATCCCGCATAGCATATCATATTTGCATTGCGTTGTTTGAGTTTGCACATGGTTGATTGTATCCTTGTTGCTTGTTTGTCTTGTTTGGGTAGAGCCGGGAGACGAGTTCGCTAACGAGGAGCCCGTTGAGTTTGCTTTCGAGGATCCAGTCAACTCTGACAAGTGTGCAGGCACGATGATCATACCCTCGAAATCACTACTATCTTTGCTATGCTAGTTCTTGCTCGCTCTTTTGCTATGCCAATGCTACGATGCCTACCACTTGCTTTCAAGCCTCCAAAATTGCCATGTCAAACATCTAACCCACCATGTCCTAGCAAACCATTGATTGGCTATGTTACCGCTTTGCTCAGCCCCTCTTATAGCGTTGTTAGTTGCAGGTGAAGATTGGAGGCCGTTCCTTGTTGGAACATTTATTTACTTGTTGGGATATCATTATATTATCTTGTTATCTTAATGCATCTATACACTTGGTAAAGGGTGGAAGGCCCGGCCTCTCACCTAGTGTTTTTTTCCACTCTTGCCGCCCTAGTTTCCATCATATATGTGTTATGTTTCCAGATTTTTGCGTTCCTTACGCGGTTGGGTTATAATGGGAACCCCTTGATATTTCGCCTTGATTAAAGCTTTTCCAGCAATGCCCAACCTTGGTTTTACCATTCGCCACCTAGCCCTTTTCTTTCCCTTGGGTTCTGCAGACTCAAGGGTCATCATTATTTTAACCCCCTCGGGCCAGTGCTCCTCTGAGTGTTGGTCCACCTGTCAGCTACCGGTGGCCACCAGGGGCAACTCTGGGCTGGCCTACCCGTACCTAGGACAATCTGAGTGTGCCCTGAGAAAGAGATATGTGCAGATCCTATCGGGATTTGTCGGCACATTTGGGCGGTGTTGCTGGTCTTGTTTTAACCTGTCGAAGTGTCTTGAATTACCGAGATACCGAGTCTGATCGGAACGTCTTGGGAGGAGGTCTATTCCTTCGTTGACCGTGAGAGCTTGTCATGGGCTATGTTGGGACTCCCCTGCAGGGATTGAACTTTCGAAAGCCGTGCCTGCGGTTATGGGCAGATGGGAATTTGTTAATATCCGGTTGTAGATAACTTGAACCTTAACTTAATTAAAATGAATCAACCGAGTGTGTTACCGTGATGGCCTCTTCTCGGCGGAGTCTGGGAAGTGGACACAGTGTTGGAGTAATGTTTGCGCAGGTTGCTCTCTAGTTTCTCGCTCGTTCTTTGCCTCCTCTTCGCGCTCTCTTTTGCGAATAAGTTAGCCACCATACTTGCTAGTCGCTTGCTGCAGCTCCACTCATATTTACCTTGCCTTACCTATAAGCTTAAATAGTCTTGATCGCAAGGGTGCGAGATTGCTGAGTCCCTATGGCTCATAGATTACTATTACACCAGATGCAGGGCCTGATGATACGCGTATGTGCTCAAGTGGGAGTTCGATGAAGACTCTCAACGTTACTATGTTTCCTTTCCCGATGATCAGTAGTGGTGCCCAGTTGGGGGTGAAGACCGGTGTCGCATGTTGGGTTCTCTTTTATTTTGGCGTCGTAGTCGGACCATGAGTGTTTGGATGATGTAATGTTATTTATGTACTTGATTGACGTGGCGAGTCTAAGCCAACTATGCTATCTCCCCTTTATTATTTATATTACATGGGATGTTGTGAAGATTGCCTAACTTGCGACATATGCCTTCAATGCGATTATGCCTCTAAGTCGTGCCTCGACACGTGGGAGATATAGTCGCATCGAGGGTGTTATAGAAGGCCCCTATGTTATCGAAGAGGTATATCGTTCAAGTGCCATAAAGATCAACAACTTCGAGGGCACAAATCCGCAGGTGGTAAACGGTCAAAGAATCAAACATTATATCTCAGGTAATCCCATAAAATGTTGAAACCAATATTATTGAAACCGTAACCCCGGAGGAATACATAAGAGACACTTTTCGGAACGTTTCAGACTCCGAAAAGGAATAGGTATGTGGTACGGTAAGTAAACCGACTCGAAAACAATTTTTAAGGCAATATTTCTCCATTATGGAATATTTAGAAAAATACAAAAATAAGTAGGAGTCCGAGAAGGACACGAGGGCCCCACGAGGGTGGTTGGCGCGCCCCCCTACCTCGTGAGCACCTCGTGTGCCTTCTAGACTCCGTTTTCTTGCATGTTAGGTATTTTGCTCGGTAAAAATTCATTATATATTCTCCCGAAGGTCTTGACTCCCGTATCACGCAAATATCCTCTGTTTTCGTTTCGAGATGTCCCGTTGCAGATTAAATCAACATGTCTTCCCAGGATTCGGAAGGAGAAAGCTATGTGAATGATTACTTAGCAAATCCAAAGGTCTATGGAGATGTGGAACACGATGGATGGACCACGGAGGAAGAAGAGGACTATGAACCCAAGGGGAAGGAGGAGACGAGCTCAGATGAAGATGAAGCACCATTACCTCAGCTTGGGGACATGCACGTGGAGTTCAAAAAGTCAAGTCTCCCTGATAGGGTAAAGAAACCCAAGTTCGAGTTTATCCCTTTTCGTCTCTTGCAGGAAAATAAGCAGGACCTATGCAAAAAGATATTAACCCTGGAGTGGGAGATTGATGATCTAAGGGATCAAAATGCCGTCCTCAAGCGCAAATTAAGGGAGAAGCCTAAGCCAACATCACCACCACCTTCTTCACTGACAAAGGAGATATAATCACATGGGTATGGGCACTCCCCTTGGCAACTGCCAAGCTTGGGGGAGGTTCCCCGGTATCGTATCACAATCACAACTCCTATCTTTATCGTTTTTCTTAGTTCGATCCTATTAGTAGTATCTTGATCTAGTAGAATAAAGTTTATGGCATGATCTAGGTTTGAGTTTTGCTTTATGATCTCTCTATGTAATCGAGTCCATGAGCTATATATAATAAAGATTAGTGTTGAGTCAAGGGCTTGACTATTTTGCCATGATCTTGGGTGAATAAAAGAAAAGAGAAAAGAATAAAAAGGAACAAAAAGTTCATATTGATCTTATTGAGAGTAATGACTTCACATAAAAAGAGTATGATGATTAAAAGTTGTTGGGAGTTGGCAAACATAGCTTTGGTCATTGTTGCAATTAATAGGAAGTAATAAGGAAAAAGAGGTTTTCACATATAGATATATTATCATTGACATCTTTTATGATTGGGAGCACTCATTAAAATATGACATGCTAAAGAGTTGATGTTGGACAAGGAAGACAACGTAATGAGTTACGTCTTTCTTATATCCGAGATAAAGTATGTTGTCATGGATCCTCTAACTTGTTGAGTTTGCCTTTCCCCCTCATGCTAGCCAAATTCTCAGCACTTAGTAGAAATACTACTTGTGCTTCCAAAATCCCTAAACCAGTTTTGCCATGAGAGTCCACCATATCTACCTATGGATTGAGTAAGATCCTTCAAGTAAGTTGTCATCGGTGCAAAGCAATAAAAATTGCTCTAAATATGTATGATTGATTGGTGTTGGAGAAATAAGCTTTATACGATCTTGTGATGTGGAAGTAATAAAAGCGACGGACTGCATAATAAAGGTTCATATCACAAGGGGCAATATAAAGTGACGTTCTTTCGCATTGAGATTTTATGCATCCAACCATAAAAGCGCATGGCAACCTCTGCTTCCCTCTGCGAAGGGCCTATCCTTTATTATTATCTTCTACCTTATGCAAGAGTCATGGTGATATTCACCTTTTATTTTTCATTTTATCCTTTGGCAGGCTCAACGTGTTGGAAAGAACATGATATACATATCTAATTGGATGTAGGGGAGCATGAACCATTATTGTTGACATTACCCTTGAGGTAAAAAGTTGTGGGGCAAAACTATAAGCCCCTATCTTTCTCTGTGTCCAATTAAAACTCCGTAACCACAAGTATCGCGTTAGCGTTAGCAATTATGGAGGACTAAATGATAGTTGAGTATGTGGACTTGCTTTTTAGCTCTGACATAGACTCTTTCCAATGTTATGATAAATTGCAATTGCTTCAATGACTGAGATTATAGTTCGTCGGAGGCCAATAAGGTTTATGATTTATACTTTTGCATTGTGAATAGATCACCACTTGAACATAAGTAATCATATGACAAAATCTATATATGTTGCTGTTATGAGAATAATCATGATGCATTCATGTCCGTATTTTATTTTTATCGACGCCTCTACCTCTAAACTTGAGGACATATTTATTGTTATCGGCTTTTCGCTTGAGGACAAGCGAGGTCTAAGCTTGGGGGAGTTGATACGTCCATTTTGCATCATGCTTTTATATCGATATTTATCGCATTATGGACTCTTATTTCACTTTATATCACAATACTTATGGCTATTCTCTCTTATTTTACAAGGTTTACATAAGGAGGGAGAATGCCGGCAGCTGGAATTCTGGGCTGGAAAAGGAGCAAATATTAGAGACCTATTCTGCGCAACTCCAAAAGTCCTGAAACTCCATGGAACGTCTTAAAATAAATAAAGAAATATCCTTGTCAAAGATGAAGGCCAGGGGGCCCACACCCTGCTCACGAGGGTGGGGGCGTGCCCCCCCCTAGGGCATGCCCCTACCTCGTGGGCCCCCTGGTGGCTCTCCGACGCCCATCTTCTCCTATATTAAGTCTTTCGATGAGAAAAAATGGAAGGGAACTTTTCGGGACGAGACTCCGCCGCCACGAGGCGGAACCTTGGCGGATCCAATCTAGAGCTCCGGCAGAGCTGTTCTGTCGGGGATACTTCCCTCCGGGAAGGGGAAATCATCACCATCGTCATCACCAACGCTCCTCTCATCGGGAGAGGGCAATTTCCATCAACATCTTCACCAGCACCATCTCATCTCCAAACCCTAATTCATCTCCTGTATCCAATTCTTGTCTCAAAGTCCGGGATTGGTGCTAGTAGATTGCTAGTAGTGTTGATTACTCCTTGTAGTTGATGTTAGTTAGTGTATTTGGTGGAAGATCATATGTTCAGATCCTATATGAATATTATTACCCCTCTGATTATGAACATGAATATGCTTTGTGAGTAATTACATTCGTTCCTGAGGACAAGGGAGAAGTCTTGCTATGAGTAGTCATGTGAATTTGGTATTCGTTTGATATTTTGATAAGATGTATGTTGTCTAGCCTCTAGTGGTGTTATGTGAACGTCGACTACTACATAACACTTCACCATTATTTGGGCCTAGAGGAAGGCATTGGGAAGTAATAAGTAGATGATGGGTTGCTAGAGTGACAGAAGCTTAAACCCTAGTTTATGCGTTGCTTCGTAAGGGGCTGATTTGGATCCACATGTTTCATGCTATGGTTAGGTTTACCTTAATACTTTTTTTGTAGTTGCGGATGCTTGCAATAGAGGTTAATCATAAGTGGGATGTTTGTTCAAGTAAGAACAACACCCAAGCACCGGTCCACCCACATATCAAATTATCAAAGTATCGAACGCGAATCATATGAACGTGATGAAAACTAGCTTGACGATATTCCCATGTGTCCTCGGGAGCGCTTTTCCTATTATAAGAGTTTGTTCCGGTTTGTCCTTTGATACAAAAGGATTGGGCCACTTTGCTGCACTTTATTTACTTTTGTTACTTGTTGCTCGTTACAATCTATCTTATCACAAAACTATCTGTTACCACTTATTTCAGTACTTGAAGAGAATACCTTGCTGAAAACCGCTTATCATTTCCTTCTGCTCCTCGTTGGGTTTGACACTCTTACTTATCGAAAGGACTATGATAGATCCCCTATACTTGTGGGTCATCAGATTTGCACCAGGAGGGACAAGTCCATTGCAGCCTACATCCAGGAGTTAAACAAACACATTTGTCATCAGGAGAACCAGATGTGCGCCAGCGTGATGGACATGAAGAAGGTGATGACCTGAAACATGGAGCTAGAAGAAGAACTCAAGTCTACACACGATGGATATGAAGAGGAAATTGCAGTACTACTGGAGACGAATGAGGACCTGAAGAAGAAGCTAGGAATATTCGTGGGAGATCCCAAACCATAGGAAGACAACCACCTCGAGGACTACATCATCATCGACGACCCCGACAGTGATGATGATTATGAAGACGAAGCTGGAGCAGATATCATGGAGTCCTCATCCGATCAAATTTTTTAGTCGACCAAGAAAATATCAGTAGTATTTCCCCATGTATATAGTAGTAGTCCGAGTATTTTGTAATAGTAGTTAGATCGATTGTATGCCCTTGTTTGAATTGAGTGGTGTGATATGAATGTGTTTGTCTCATGTGCATATGGGTAGTGATTTTTCTCCTTAGACCCCATCTAATCTCTCCCCTCTAAACCTATCAGATGCCTCCGAGACGTGGCCCCGAATTTGTCTTCCCATCAGAGCTCACGCAGTTGATCCAGCAGCAGAATGCCTTAATGCGGCTACTAGTCTAGAACCAAGGCAACAACAAAAACAAAAACAACAACAATAACAACCCACCGCCACCACCTCCAGTTAACAACTTAGCCCGTTTTCTGAGGTTGAATCCGCCGGTGTTTTCCAGTAGCACCGAGCTGATCGTTGCTGATGACTGGCTCCGTAGGATTGGAAGGGAGTTGACCACCGCAGGTTGCACAGATGTGGAGAAGGTGCGCTTTGCCGCACATCAATTGGATGGACCCGCGGCCTCATGGTGGGAGAATTACACAGCCACTTTTCCCATAGCCAATGTCACATGGGATCAGTTTCAGGAAGCTTTCCGCACAGCCCATGTCTCAACTGGAGCAATGAGTATGAAGAAGTGTGAGTTTCGCAACTTACGCCAGGGAAATCGTATTGTGGAGCAGTACGTGGATGAGTTTAGTAAGTTAGCTCGCTATGCCCCAGATGATGTGGCCATAGATGCCGCGAAGCAGGAGAAGTTTATGGAAGGGCTGAATGATGAGCTGAGTATGCATTTGATGGTGGCAACATTCAATAACTACCAGGAGTTGGTAGATAGGGCCCTTATGATCGAAGGCAAGCAGCAGCAGATAGATAGCTGCAAAAGGAAGTATGGACAGGGGAAGTATAATTCTGGAGCTCAGTAGAAGCCTCGTTTTACCCCGAACTCGGGAGGACATACCCATCATAACCATGGAGGCCACACTCGCAATGGAGGGAGTTCACATAACCATAGTGGCCCTAAGAATGGGAATGGGAATGGAGGAAACAACTATCAGAACCGTTCTAACCCAGCAACACCCGCCAGGAAGGATCTAAGTCTTATTACTTGTTTCAAGTGCGGGAAGACTGGACACTATGCCACCGAATGTCCTGAAGCAAAGAATGGAAATGGCAATGGAATCTCAGGGAAGAAGCCAAACCCTTTCACCAGAGATCAGGTGAACCACATCAACGTGGAGGAGGTTGAAGAATTGCCTGACGCAGTGATCGAAAGTTTTTGATTAAGTCATTTACCGCTCTCGTTCTTTTTGACACTGGTGCATCGCATTCATACATATCAAGGGGATTTGTGGACAAGTTTAAGTTGCCAATCTTAGCCCTTAGATCACCCATGTTAGTAAGCTCGCCAAGAGCAGAGTATATGGCCAGCCGATGGTGTAATCGGTTACCCCTAACCATTGGTAGCCACGTTTTCCCCTCAGACCTAGTGATTTTGGAGTCACGAGGATTGGATATAATACTAGGCATGGGTTGGTTATCGAAGTACGGAGGAAACAACGATTATGCTAGTAAGTCAATTCTACTCACCACCCCGGAGGGAAAAAGGATCAAGTATGTATCCAGGCATGCGCCAAGGAGGACCCAAGTGAATTCCCTCTCGGGAGTTGTTCATGAAGAAATGCATGTTGTGAAGGATTATCCGGATGTATTTTCAGAGGAACTACCAGGCATGCCGCCAGATCGAGACATAGAGTTTTTGATAGAGCTATTGCCAGGCACCGGACCAATATCGAAGAGACCGTATCGGATGCCCGCAAATGATCTGGAGGAAATTAAGAAGAAGATTAAGGAGTTACTAGAGAAAGGTTATATCTGACCAAGTTCATCACCGTGGGGAGCCCCAGTGCTCTTAGTTGAGAAGAAGGATGGATTGTTGAGAATGGTTGTGGATTATCGGGCGTTGAATGAAGTAAAGATCAAGAACAAGTACCCATTACCGATTATCAATGATCTGTTTGACCAGTTGCAAGGAACTAAAGTATTTTCCAAGATCGATCTTCGATCAGGATACCACCAGTTGAAGATCCGAGAACAGGATATACCTAAGACAGCTTTTACCACAAGGTACAAGCTATATGAGTACCCGGTCATGTCTTTTGGATTGACTAATGCCCCTGCCTATTTTATGAGTATGATGAACAAGGTATTCATGGAGTTTTTGGACAAGTTTGTTGTGGTGTTCATTGATGATATTTTGGTATGCTCGAAGAATGAAGAGGAACACAAGGAACACTTGCGCTTAGTTCTCGAGAAGCTCAGGGAACATCAGCTATACGCCAAGTTTAGCAAGTGTGAGTTTTGGTTGAACGAAGTTGGATTTCTTGGGCATGTTATATCAGGAGAAGGTATAGCAATAGACCCTACCAAGGTTCAGTCTGTCACTGAGTGGTTGGCACCCACCTCGGCTGGAGAGATTTGTAGTTTTCTGGGACTCGCATGATATTATAGGAGGTTTATTGAGAATTTCTCCAAGATTGTGAAACCCATGACGGAGTTGTTGAAGAAGGATACCAAGTTCAAATGGACCAAGGATTGTGAAGCCAGTTTTCAGGAGTTGAAGAAATGTTTGGCTACAGCCTCAGTGCTGATTCTTCCGGATATACGCAAGGATTTCCAAGTTTATTGCGACCCTTCTCGCTTGGGACTTGGAGGTGTATTTATGCAAGACGGAAGAGTTGTCTCATATGCCTCACGGCAACTTCGACCTCATGAGTTGAATTATGCCACACATGATTTGGAGTTAGCAGCTGTAGTGCATGCGCTCAGGACCTGGAGACATTTCCTGATTGGAAACCGATGTGATGTGTACATGGATCACAAGAGTTTGAAGTACATTTTCATGCAGAAGGAGTTGAATCTCAGGCAGAGGAGATGGTTGGAGCACATAAAGGATTATGATATGAAGTTGCATTATCATCCAGGAAAGGCCAATGTCGTAGCAGACGCTTTGAGCCGCAAGAGTTATGTTAATACCCTCGTAAGCGGAGGATTACCGCAGGACTTAGTCGACGATCTCAAGGAACTTCGTTTGGAGATAGTTCCAAGAGGTTTTGTTGCAACAATGGAGGTTCAGTCTACATTATTGGGAAAGATTCGAGAATCTCAAAAAGATGATAAGGAAATTGCTGAGATAAAGGAGAAGATGAGCAAAGGAAAAGCCAAGGGTTTTCGTGAGGATGAGCACGAAACTCTATGGTTTGAGGATCTTATGTATGTGCCCAATAATGCGGAGATTAGGAAGTTAATACTTCAGGAAGCTCATGACTGACCATACTCGATTCACCCCGGAAACACCAAGATGTATTTGGATTTAAAGGAATGTTTCTGGTGGACAGGTATGAAGAAGGATATTGCCGAGTATGTAGCAGTATGTGATGTATGTCAGAGAGTGAAGGAAGAACATCAGAAGCCAATAGGATTACTTCAGCCTATGCCAATACCAGAATGTTAGTGCGACAAGCTTGGCATGGATTTCATCACCAGATTACCTAGGACACGATCGGGATATGATTCTATCTGGGTAGTAGTTGACCGCTTAACCAAGGTAGCTCACTTTATCCCAGTGAAAACCACATATACAAGCGCGAAGTTGGCCAAGATATATATGGCTAGGATCATATGTCTGCATGGAGTTCCCAAGACCATCGTATCAGATAGAGGGACACATTTTACCTCGAAGTTTTGGAATCAGCTGCACCATACTTTGGGTACTAGGCTAGAGTTTAGTACAGCCTTTCATCCGCAGACAGATGGACAGACCGAGAGAGTCAATCAGATTTTGGAGGATATGTTGAGAGCTTGTGCGCTAGATTGTGGATCTAGTTGGGATGGTAATTTGCCTTATGCAGAGTTCTCTTACAACAACAATTATCAGGCTAGTTTGAAGATGGCACCTTTCGAAGCTTTGTATGGAAGAAGATGCAGGACACCGTTGATGTGGGATGAAGTTGGAGACTGTCAGTTGTTTGGACCAGATTTGATCAAAGATTTTGAAGAGAAGGTTAAGTTGATTCAAGATAGACTGAAGGTAGCTCAGTCCAGGCAGAAGAGTTATGCCGATACAAAATGCAAGGAGGTAGTCTATGAAATTGGAGATCAAGCATATCTTCGTGTGTCACCACTGCGAGGAGTTAAATGATTTGGAGTTAATGGAAAGTTAGCCCTGAGATTAGTAGGACCATACTGAGTTCTGGAACGTATGAGAGAGGTTGCCTACAAGCTGGAGTTACCCGAAGGACTGTCAGGAGTACATGATGTGTTTCACGTTTCCCACTTGAAGAAGTGCCATGCTGAGATGGCCAATATTCCTCTGAGAGATACAGTGCCCTTGGAAGCAATACAGTTGGATAGTGACCTAACCTACGAGGAGAAACCCATCAAGATTCTCGAGTTTGCCAGCCGAGTTACCCGCAGCAAGGTTATCAAGTTTTGCAAAGTTCAGTGGAGCCACCATACCGAGGATGGAGCCACCTGGGAGCGAGAAGAACACCTACGGAAAGACCACCCACACCTATTTTCTAGCCAACCCGAATCTCAAGGGCGAGATTCATCTTAAGGGGGGTAGGTTTGTAACATCCCAATTTTCAATTTGACCGATATGACCAATATCAAGCTTTTAAATCAAGGCCAATATGACCGATATAAAGGCCGATATATCACTTTTGGGGCTCTACCGATATATACATAACATATCATTTTGTAAATATCATTTTCAAACATATCACCCGATATGAACCTAAATGTCAATCGATATGGCCAATATCTATCCCGATATGTCCACCGATATAGCATGATACGTAGATAACAATAGTTCTTTATTAAATAATAGTGAAATAAGATTATGCACTTACAACTTCAGCATATATTATCAAAGTCATGCACAATGTTTCATACAAATGCATACATATCGTATTTTTTTAATCATAGAGTAAGAATTTTGTGAATTTTTCCTTAATAG
Organism: Triticum dicoccoides; assembly: GCF_002162155.2. NCBI lineage: Eukaryota > Viridiplantae > Streptophyta > Magnoliopsida > Poales > Poaceae > Triticum > Triticum dicoccoides. Next base: position 298,626,549 of record NC_041392.1, on the reverse strand, counting down.
TTTCTTAATCAACAAGTTAATAAACTAGGAACCTAAACGTGTTATGTTGAAGCATTGACATCATACATTTTGTTTTACTAAAAATACATGTTTTGAACAAGAAGAATGAAAAAAAACTAGACATGTTTTCTCCGATATATCACCCGATATCCAACATCCGATATGTCAAAGCCAAACCGATATGAACCCGATATCCGATATTTTGTAGCTTAGATGTTATACATAGGTCATCATATGCATATCATATTTTATTTGCATTTTGGTTGAGATCCTAGAAATCTTAAGCAACTCAAGGACCCAATGAGAGAGTTGGGGATTTCAAAAAAAATCATATTTGAAATTTTCTCAAATTTGAAAAGGGGATCAATTTGATTTTTATATATTTCTCTCCAATTATTTCCAATATTAAAAATAAAAGAGAGAGGATAACATGACTTCTTCAAAAGAGAGGAATATTGGAGAAGAAATTTTAAAATCAAATTAAAATTTTATTTGGATTTTATTTGCTATTTCATTTGAATTAGAAAAATATGCATTGAAAATTGCATTTTGAGGCCAGAAAATTTTTCACCATGTTCTAAATATTAGGTTTAGACGATGAAAATTGTTTTGGGTATTTTCAGATTTTTTTTTATATTTTATTGGGATTTTTCGTTCTGGCAAAATTTTCTTTAAAAAAAGGTTTCGGACTGACCAGGCCGTAGGCCCAGCCGGTCCACCAGGCCGCCGCCGCCTTCCTCCCGGGCGGGAGGTTTCCAGCCGCCGCCCGGACTCCCATGGACGCCCCCTCGCCCAAGCATCGCCCCCGGCCCTTTATAACCGGAGCCCACCCCGCCGCCTCTCCTCACCACCGCCGCCGCCGCTGCCGCCTCCACCGCAAGCCGCCGCCGCCATCGCCAGCCGCCTCGCACCACCGCCTGCACCGCCGGCTGCCCCGACCGACCCCGCGCCGCTGCCACCTCACCGGAAACTGCCGCCCGCACCGCCCGCTGCCCCGCCCGACCCCGCGCCGCCATCCATCGGAGCCAACGCCGCTGCCGCCTCGCCGGAAACCGCCGCCTACCTCATCGGTTTTTAGGTATAAACCTAGATCGGTTTTTTGGTTTCGTCGGGTTTTTTTTGGTTCAATGGTTTTAGATCGATTTTTTAGGGTTCGCTAGTTAGCGAACGTGTTTAGTTCGTTTTTAACGAGCGCGTTCGTTAGTTAGGTCTTCATAGCGAACGTTCATTCGTTAGGTTTTTCTTTTTAGTTTATTTTCAGCCAGGGACCTATCCGCAATTATTTTTATCATAGATTAGTCCCTGATCTTCAAATGCTCGCAACTTTTTGCTCGTTCGTCTAAATCCAGTGAAACCAACGCCAGAATCCTCATCTTGTTGCCCTTTTTCCAGATAATCAACATGAACATGATTTTGATAATTTAAAATTTGGTTTCAAGCAGATTTGAATTCGATTTTTTTATCGTAGTTTGAGTTTCGTAGCTCTGATTCGATTGATTCTTTTGGCAAATCGAAGCTATTCAGTTGAACTTTCAGTTTGGATCTTTTCTCTTGAGTTTACCCTTGCATCTTGTGCTTGGGTGCTTATGTATGCTATTGTTTGTTCGCGATAGAGTTTCCAGAGTGCGAATCGTGCTACTACGAGTCACTAGGGTTTTTAGATCGTCAACAAGGCAAGTAACACTTTGATCATATCCCTTATTACCCAGTTTTATGCATTAGTTTCAATCCTCAAATACTGCATGGTTAGGACTTGAATACTTGTGGGTTTTGAGAAGTGATGAGGTAGAACCTATTGTCTTTATTTCAAACCCTGGGAGTTACTTCTACGTTATGCTTATATTGGCCTGCTATGCTTGTAGACGTGGTTTGGTTTGAGTGATCCATGGCAGATGTGAGAGTTTTAATTAATGGTTAAACTTAAGGTGGCTACTTTAATACACATCTGGGTGGATTGGTTGATGCACCCTGGAGCACCCAGTGGTTGTCTAGGCACCTGGAGCAATCCAGCGTTGTCCTGGGATATCCTGGAGTACCCGTGTGATCATCCTACAGTTTGCCACCCAGGCTCAAAGGGATCATAGGATTATTCATGCTGGAAACTTCCGTGTGCAGCCATAAGCCATTATGGGCTCTAGCATAGTTGAGTATGTTGTGTGACCTCTTCCAGTGGTAGGCCAGCAGATGTAGGGGAATTAGGTGGTATTGTCTACCCAGAGTAAAGACTTAATGCTTCGGAAAGACTATGTCTCGATCATTCGTTTCTCAAACATCACGTAGCGCGAGAAATCTAACGGAGGAGATCGAGTCTTGTGGGGAAAAGTGTGCAAACCTCTGCATAGTGTATAAACTAATCATGGTTAGCCGTGTCCCCGGTTATGGACATCTTGAGTGTCTGGTACTTAAATTATTGATTTGATCTCATCACTCTACTTAACTAATTTGTTGGGTTTATGGTTATTAATTTGGGATTGAGTTGGAGGAACCTTCTCAATGTTTTCAACAAACTTTGTAGTTAAATAAAATATATTCCTTTGTTGTAGGAAAAATTGGCTTCTCGCAAAATGATAACCATAGAGCCTCCACCAGCCAAATATGAATATAGTTATAGCTGTTACTTGTTCATTGCTCCATAGTGTTATTTTGCCAGCATATTCCATGTGCTGACCTCCACAGGCTGCAACGTATCATGTTGCAGAGTTTTCACACGAAGAGTAAGGTGCGCTAGGTCGTTGTCATGCACTCAGCTATGCCATTGGAGTTGATGGACTCATTTACCCTCGAAGCTTCCGCAGTTATCTTATTTAGATGGCCTTCAGCCATATTAATGTAATAAATTTTCTTTTGAGACATTTGATGTAATAAGTGTGCGATTGCACTCTGTTATTAATCCTCGAGTACTGTGTGTGTTAGCATTACTGATCCAGGGATGACACTTATACACAGAGATTTGACAGTTTGAGGTCAGAGCACTACACCTGCGCACTTGGTGCCATACAGCTAGGGATGGAGCATCTATCGTTGACACAACTGAGGTCTCATCAGCTTGTTCGGCTACTTGCGGGGCCCGTCCTGGACAGGTCTAGTGCCTTCTGAAGTGCTCTCAGTTTTGTATATTCTTTTGTCGATGCGTTTATATGCACTGGTGGTGACCTTTGATGCCCAGTGTATGTAATCTGCGGTCACATTGTGCTTTATTATCACCGGTAGCGAACTTTGATTCCCAGTGGATGTAATATGCCGCAATTTCTTTATTGTATAGTCTAGGTTTATTCTTTGTTCGGTATGCTGTAATTTAGGCTGAAACGTTTAGTGGATCTTAGTGTTGTCAGTCTTCAGGCCGGCCCGTTACTCATATGGGCCAAAACGTGGGCCTATAATCATCTTGGGCCATTAGCAGGTCTAAACCTATAGTAGTTTCCTGCCTTTAACAGGCCGAGTAAAGTTCTAGCCAGCTGGGCCAGAGAATACCATGGGCTTTTAACAGGCTAAAACCTAGATTGGGCTAGCGTTGAGCCGAAAAATTCATGGGCCAATACAGGCCGAAACTACCTAAGGCCCATGTTTGGCCCAAATAGGACGAGTAGTTAACAGGCCAAAATATATATCGGACCTGTTTGGCCCAATAAAGTTATGGGCTTTAAGAAGGTCGGTATCTACGCAGGCCATAGGCCTAAAAGTGCCACGGGCCATTATCAGATGGGCTGTAAGCAGGCCGGATTCAACAAGGGTTGTAATTAGGCCCAACTATTACATGGGCCATTAAAAGGACGATAGGCCAGTTGGGCTAAAATTTATCCATGAAGACTACAGGCCGTTAAGAGGCTTAAAGTTACTTCAGACAAGAAATAGCCCAGTTTCTGCATGGGCCGTTAAATGGCCTAAAGTTAAACTGGGCCGACAACGTACCAGATGCACCACGGGCCGCTAACAGGACGAAACTATTATCGGGTCAAACTGGTAACGAGCATTTAATAAGCTGAAATACAAACATGTCTTAGAATGGGCCCAGAAGAACAGTGGCTTGTTAACGGGCCAGATCCGATAAGGGCCATAATTTGGCCCAAAACACGGCAGGCTGTGAACAGACCTGATCTGGTATGGGCCCCAATTTGAGCCAAAACATGGCAGGCTGTTAACGGGCCAGCCCACTAGTGTTTGAAAAAACAAGGTGGGCCTTTAGCTGGGCTGGCCTTTTCATCGAAATGGGCCTCTGTTGGGCCGTGCCACGTGTCGACGTATCATAGGTGCCTCCTGTCCAATGATTGGATGACATCTGTCCCAACGGTGAGCCAACACGTGTTTTCTCTGGCCAATGACAATTTTACATGTGGAAAATCCTCATTGGTCCGGGCTATTAACGGGTTATCGGATCCAAAACTGGACCCTATAGCTTAACGGCGACCCATTACGGTGGATGCCACGTGTCATTCACCCTTGACGAAAGCACTTCTATGACGCGTGATTTATCGTCATGGAAGTGGACACTTCCGTGATGATAATTTCGGTAATGTCATGGAACACTTCTACCACAACATAGGTATGACTATCTTGATTTTGTCATAAAATCGTCATGGATGTACATGCATGACAGAAAACGTGACCTACTGTGACAAACACGTATCATCATGGAAGTGTCTTTTTTGTAGTGTATCTAATAAAGTACGGTTACGACGTTCGGACACACCATTACGCTGTGGTGTTCCAGGTGGCGTGAGTTGTGAAACTATTCCACATTGTTTCAAATGAACACAAACTCATAACTCAAATATTACCTCCACGGTCAGATCGTAGAAACTTTATTTTCTTGTTACGATTATTTTCCACTTCACTTTGAAATTCTTTGGACTTTTCAATTGTTTCAGACTTATGTTTCATTAAGTAGATATACCCATATCTGCTCAAATCATCTGTGAAGGTCGGAAAATAACAATACCCACTGCGAGCCTCAACACTCAACGGACCACATACATCAGTATGTATTATTTCCAATAAGCCAGTGGCTCACTCCATTGTTCCGGAGAACAGAGTCTTAGTCATCTTGCCCATGAGGCATGGTTCGCAAGTATCAAGTGATTCCAAAAGCCCATTAGCATGGAGTTTCTTGATGTGCTTTACACCGATATGACCTAAACGGCACTGCCACAAATAAGTTGCACTATCATTATTAATTTTGCATCTTTTGGCTTTAATATTATGAATATGTGTATCACTGCGATCGAGATTCAACAAAAATAGACCACTCATCAAGGGTGTATGACCTAAAAGATATTACTCAGATAAATAGAACAACCATTATTCTCTGATTTAAATGAAACCATCTCACATCAAACAAGATCCAGATATAATTTTCATGATCAACGTTGGCACCAAATAACAATTATTCAGGTCTAAAACTAATCCCGAAGGTAGATGTAGAGGTAGCGTGCCGACGGCGATCACATCGACCTTGGAACCATTTTCGATGCGCATCGTCACTTCGTCCTTAGCCAATCTTCGTTTAATCTGTAGCCCCTGTTTCAAGTTGCAAATATGAGCAACAGAACCAGAATCAAATACCCAGGCGCTACTACGAGCATTAGTAAGGTACACATCAATAACATGTATATCAAATATAACTTTCGCTTTGCCATCCTTCTTATCCGCCAAATACTTGGGGCAGTTCCACTTCCAGTGACCAGTCCCTTTGCAGTAGAAGCACTCAGTTTCAGGCTTAGGTCCAGACTTGGGCTTCTTCCCGGGAGCAGCAACTTGTTTGCTATTCTTCTTGAAGTTCCCCTTCTTCCTTTTGCCCTTTTTCTTGAAACTAGTGGCCTTGTTAACCATCAACACTTGATGCTCCTTCTTGATTTCTACCTCCACAGCTTTAAGCATTGCGAAGAGCTCAGGAATTGTCTTTTCCATCCCTTGCATGTTATAGTTCATCACGAAGCCTTTATAGCTTGGTGGCAGTGATTGAACAACTCTGTCAATGACACTATCATCAGGAAGATTAACTCCCAGTCGAGTCAAGTGGTTATGGTACCCAGACATTCTGAGTATGTGTTCACTGACAAAACGGTTCTCCTCCATCTTGTAGCTATAGAACTTATTGAAGACTTCATATCTCTCAACTCAGGCATTTTCTTGAAATAGTAACTTCAACTCTTGGAACATCTCATATGCTCCATGACATTCAAAACGTCTTTGAAGTCCCGATTCTAAGCCGTAAAGCATGGCACATTGAACTATTGAGTAGTCATCAGCTTTAGCCTCCCAGACGTTCATAACATCAGGAGTTGCTCCTGCAGTGGGTCTTGCACCTAGCGGTGCTTCCAGAACGTAATTCTTCTATGCAGCAATGAGGATTATCCTCAAGTTACGGACCCAGTATGTGTAGTTGCTACCATCATCTTTCAACTTAGCTTTCTCTTGGAACGCATTAAAATTCAAGGGAACGGTCGCACGGGCCATTGATCTACAACAACATAGATATGCAAAAACTATCAGGACTAAGTTCATGATAAATGAAAGTTCAGTTAATCATATTACATAAGAACTCCCACTTAGATAGACATCCCTCTAGTCGTCTAAATGATCACGTGATACATATCAACTAAACCATGTCCGATCATCATGTGAGATGGAGTAGTTTTCAATGGTGAACATCTCCATGTTGATCATATCTACTATATGATTCACGTTCGACCATTTGGTCTTAGTGTTCCGAGGCCATATCTGCATATGCTAGGATTGTCAAGTTTAACCCGAGTATTCTCCACATGCAAAAATGGCTTGCACCCGTTGTATGTGAACGTAGAGCTTATCACACCCGATCATCACGTGGTGTCTCGGCACGACGAACTGTAGCAATGATGCATACTCAAGGAGAACACTTATACCTTGAAATTTAGTGAGGGATCATCTTATAATGCTACCATCGTACTAAGCAAAATAAGATGCATAAAAGATAAACATCACATGCAATCAAAATATGTGACATGATATGGCCATCATCATCTTGTGCCTTTGATCTCCATCTCCAAAGCACCGTCATGATCTCCATCGTCACCGGCTTGACACCTTGATCTCCATCATAGCGTCGTTGTGGTCTCGCTACCGCTTAGTGATAAAGTAAAGCAATTACATGGTGATTGCATTTCATACAATAAAGCAACAACCATAAGGCTCCTGTCAGTTGCCGATAACTTTTACAAAACATGATCATCTCATACAAAAATTTATATCTCATCATGTCTTGACCATATCACATCACAACATGCCCTGCAAAAACAAGTTAGGCGTCCTCTACTTTGTTGTTGCAAGTTTTACGTGGTTGCTACGGCTTCTAGCAAGAACCATTCTTACCTACGCATCAAAACCACAATGATTTTTTGTCAAGTGTGCTATTTTAACCTTCAACAAGGACCAGCCGTAGTCAAATTTGATTCAACTAAAGTTGGAGAAACAGACACCCGCCATCCACCTGTGTGCAAAAGCACGTCGCTAGAACCGGTCTCATGAACATGGTCATGTAATGTTGGTCCAGGCCGCTTCATCCAACAATACCGCCAAATCAAAATAAGGCATTGGTGGTAAGCAGTATGACTATTATCACCCACAACTCTTTGTGTTCTACTCGTCCATATCATCTACGCATAGACTTGGCTCGGATGCCACTATTGGGGAATGTAGCATGCAATTTCAAAAAAAAATTCTACGATCACGGAAGATCTATCTAGGATATGCATAAGCAACGAGAGTGAGAGAGTGTGTCCACGTACCCTCGTAGACCGAAAGCGGAAGCGTTAGGTTAACGCGGTTGATGTAGTCGAACGTCTTCACTATCCAACCAATCTAGTATCGAACGTACGGCACCTCCGAGTTCAGCACACGTTAAGCTTGATGACGTCCCTCGAACTCTTGATCCAGCAGAGGGTCGAGGGAGAGTTTCGTCAGCATGATGGCGTGGTGACGGTGATGGTGATGTGATCTGCGCAGGGCTTTGCCTGAGCACTACGATGCTATGACCGGAGGAGTAAACTGTGGAGGGGGCACCGCACACAGCTAAGAGAACAATTGATGTGCCTTTGGTGTGCCCCCCGCTCCCGTATATAAAGGAGGGGAGGAGGAGGCGGCCGGCCTTGAGGGGGCGCTCCTTGGGGTGAGTCCTACTAGGATTCGCCCCCCCCCCCTTTCCTTTCTTCACCGGAGGGAAAAGGAAGGAGAGGGAGAGGGAAATGGGGGCGCCGCCCCCTCCCCTAGTCCAATTCGGATTGCCATGGGGGGCATGCGGCCACCCCTTATGTCCCTCCTCTC
>NC_041392.1:298615650-298617824 GCF_002162155.2 Triticum dicoccoides | reverse complement strand
TGGTAAAATACCCGAATCACTCGGAACCATTCCGATGTCCGAATACTACCTTCCAATGTATGAATCTTTACCTCTCGACCATTTCGAGACTCCTCATCATGTCCGTGATCTCATCCGGGACTCCGAACAAACTTCGGTCACCGAAACACATAACTCACAATACAAATCATCATCGAACATTAAGCGTGCAGACCCTACGGGTTCGAGAACTAAGTATACATGACCAAGACACATCTCCGGTCAATAACCAAGAGCGGAACCTGGATGCTCATATTGGTTCCTACATATTCTACAAAGATCTTTATTGGTCAAACCGCAATAACAACATATGTTATTCCCTTTGTCATCGGTATGTTACTTGCCCAAGATTCGATCGTCGGTATCATCAGACCTAGTTCAATCTCTTTACCGGAAAATCTTTTTACTCTTTCCGTAATGCATCATTCCGCAACTAACTCATTAGTTACATTGCTTGCAAGGCTTATAGTGATGTGCATTACCAAGAGGGCCCAGAGATAACTCTTCGATACTCGGAGTGACAAATCCTAATCTTGATCTATGCCAACCCAACAAACACCTTCGGAGACACATGTAGAGCATCTTTATAATCACCCAGTTACATTGTGACGTTTGATAGCACACAAGGTGCTCCTCCGGTATTCGGGAGTTGCATAATCTCATAGTCAAAGGAATATGTATAAGTCATGAAGAAAGCAATAGCAATAAAACATAATGATCATTATGCTAAGCTAACGGATGTGTCTTGTCCATCACATCATTCTCCTAATGATGTGATCCCGTTCATCAAATGACAACACATGTCTATGGTCAGGAAACTTAACTATCTTTGATTAATGAGCTAGTCTAGTAGAGGCATACTAGGGACACTCTGTTTTGTCTATGTATTCACACATGTAGTAAGTTTCCGGTTAATACAATTCTAGCACGAATAATAAACATTTATCATGATATAAGGAAATATAAATAACTACTTTATTATTGCCTCTAGGGCATATTTCCTTCAGTTGCGTGCTTGCGATCCACCGCCATGTGGGTGGTGGATGAGGGTGGATCCTTCTGGTTGCCAGAGCAGCGGCTTCAGACGGTGGAACAACGACACCATTTTCGGTGGGTGTTGCTATGCCGGTGCTCGTGTGTCGCCTTGGCCGCTTGGGCGGCAAGGTGGACCATTTGGGGGCGTATGTCGTGCGGGTGTGTTCTTCACAACCACCTTGCCTGCTCTGGGCGTCGTCCGCATCTTGCCTTAGCCGGCCGTGGATGATGGACCTAGTTGGTGGGGGTCGTATCCCGAGCGAAAGTTCTTCCCGACGGTGTTGAAGCCGGTGATAGCGACACTTCTGTGTGTCGTTTCCCTCTTTGGAGGTGTCATCGTGGGTGACCTCCATCCACCATGGGCTTTGGGTGAAAACCCTTGGTCTAGCATGTTCCAGACCGGGCGGTGGCGGCGTTGTGGCGGCGTTTCCTCCTTGGAGGCTCCGTCCTATGAGCAAGGTCTCATTTTGCTGGTTGCTAGGGTGATTTTTGTGGATGACAACTTCTTCTCGTCATGTGACGATCCATGCTTCAACGATAGCGCACTCTTGTGGAACTAGTTCGGCGAGGTGGCTGTGCTCGAAGACCTTCCTCTATTGTCTTAGCGCCAGCTTCCATCTGCGCTCTAGGGTGGTGAGCACTCCATCGTCCGACGGTGCGGCGCCCTTCGAGCCAGGGCAAGGAGCTAGGTGCTCCTTCTGGCGATGGACCAAGATGGCACTGTTCTGCCGGATGCCCACGCGATGGCAATGTCATAGCTTCCTCTGTCGGATGGTCTCCTTCTCGAGTTTTCCTTCCTTCGCAACGTTTGTCCTTTGATCATTTGGGGGCTCCAATGTCTTGATGTATTTTTTTAGCTTTGTTGCTGCTCCTGGGCATCCATGTATCTTGCCGGAGTTTCTCCTTTATTTTACAATGTTGCGTTTAATTGTTGTGTTGGTTGTAAGGGCGTCATTAATATAAAGCCGGTCGCAGCCTCTTATTTAAAAAAATGCATCTCTACCCTCATTAACTAGAAGTTAGCTAAGCAACTCCAGCTTTGTGGGATCGAGTATTTCCCAACTATCGGCTTCTCAGGACTCGACCTAGAAACTTCTTTCACTTTAATACGCCTCGTTCAA
>NC_041392.1:298612084-298615448 GCF_002162155.2 Triticum dicoccoides | reverse complement strand
CACCCACATCTTTCTATTACGGTTCGCTCATTTCGAATGTTCGTTCTGCTTTTGGTCTTCAAGAAATTCGTAATATTTTTGAATTCCCATTTTTTGCGTTCGGTCAAGCGTGTCTCCGATCTTGATTTCTGCATGGCTTGGACCCGCACGTCTAGGATCAGAATATAAAAATTTCAGCTCCTCAGACAACTCCTTTATCTTCGTACGCACATTACTGAATGTCCCCTTCTCCCAGTTCTGCAATTCTCTTCACAAGCTTAGAAGCTTCTCCTGTAATTCAGAAACCGAACTTGCTTTTCCTCTTGCTTGCAGGAACAAACAAGCCATGACACGAGGCACCCTCCAACTAATTCTCCCATGAAATGAAGAAATGTATACATAGTTTTTTCGATAAAGGACGCTTTTACTAACTCAAAATGTAGCATCGAGCGGATACGAAGCATAACGAGCAACACCCGGCCTCTGCATGCTAAGATGCACACAATCACCAAAGGAACAGTTGGACAAAGAATATTAAAACGACAAAATGGCAACAGTAAATCCATATAAGACTGAAACTATGTCTATGTCGAAGGAGAAGGTGGACCGATGGTTGAATGCTACTACCCACCCCTTGAGCCCAAGCCAGCAAAACTGCATGATGATCACCGCACTACATGGTACAGTTCACGTACTAGCTAGATCGATCGCCAGCTGTATATCTCTTACCGATCTCAACACTAGCACAGTTCTAAATGTTTCTTTACACGTTATGTAGGAACCGCATCTGCATGATGATCACCAACCAACCACTAGCGTACCTGAAAAAACAGTGTGCGTGCGTACGCGTGTGCACGCATTATGGATCTGCAAATAAATGTACTAGTTTAGTTGGTCGCTTCCATAGGAGCATGGCGCCGATGGACAGTGGTATGTTCCTTTCTCTATCGGTCTGTGAGGATGATCTATCGATGATCTTCGCACAGTGCATGCATGCAGACTCAGCATGCTTGATGGTCATCCGCACAGTGTATGCATATAGCACATATATATTATCTCGAGTATGCTTCCATGATGCACCTGGTCCTCCAGATTCTGGCCTGTTCCAAGAGCATGCTATGTGATGCGAATCTGACAGGAGGTCTGGTCGGCATGAACATGATGGAGAAATTCGATATGAGGTCTGCGTGGTTGGCATACATCCGTCCACAACTTTTTTTTGCGGGTGATCCATCTACAACTTCGAGGCTGCTGAAGCCACATGGATACTCAGAGATAGGATAATTTATCAGAGTATATAATTCTTTATTAGCTATACTTCTTCTCAACACTTCCCCTTCGATTCCATGCTCAATCACCTATTATTCCATCATTTTCACTTTACAGCACATCTCACTAAAAGAAAAAGACACATATGTGATAATACACTTTCATAGAAGATGCGATCGATTTTTAGTCATCAGTGTACATCCATGATAAATTTATGAACGGATCAAGAATGTGATACCATTACTGTCGTAAATTACTTCAATGATAAAGTTATTTTTTTTGTCATTGAAGTGTGCGCTCTTCGATGTCAGAAAATGAAGCGTCATGTAAATGGTTTTTGTCGCGGATGACCAGTTCAACGCGGACACGACTGCCACATGACAGCCGCCATAACCAGTTTAGCTAATAAGTGCGAGTACTGGATCCGAAACCTATTAGCCACATGTCGTCCTATGGAGAGTCCACATGTCGGCTTCTTGTTGGCCGAAGCCTACCATGTGGTATTTGTTCATTGGAACAAGTGTCTTGCATCTATTAGCAAGTACAAATTAAGCTAAACAACTTAATAATGTTGTTCAAGTATTGTTCAAGTACAAATTCTTAATATACCAGGCTCAACTAAGTACACCAAAAGCTGAAGCTAAACAAGATGAGAGCAACGAGGATATTAGCAAGCACAAATTGCACCAACTTACACAAGGCATATCACAAGATATGTAAATGATTGATACACACAAGCACAAGTAAGCAACACATGTTATATCACAAGATATGTAAATGAATGGCATAAGTTTGCAATTCACACTAAGCACAAGATATAACAATAGTAGCAACTATGAATTGCAAAAGGTAGAGGGGACAAGAGAGAACCGATATGTTCCCGAAATTCAAGTATCCACCAATACCCTAGTCTCCGATGGAGTGATGGGTGCTACCATGAAGGCACACGAATTGCACGAAGGCTCACCTTATTCTCCTTGAGATATCACCCTGATTCTCGACCACTTTGGCTAGCTTCTTCCTCCACTCCGGAGATGGCAAGCTCAACGACCACTTCACAATCCCCATGAATGAGTAACGCGAGCCTCTTTATAATCCCCACGAAGGGGTCACCGAGGTCAATCCACCAAACTGTCTAGGAAGTGGTGGCCTACACGAGTAACAAACTCACGTGCTCTCACTCGAACAAATCGACGCGAAGAGCTCAAGCCGATGCAACAAATGCTAAGCAAGAGCACAAAAATGCTCAAATTCATCTCTCTCCATAATCTCACCAAATAACTCATGCTATAGAGGGATGGAAGAGAAAATGAACAAAGGAGGAGGTCAACAAATGAAGAGATCCATCAGATAGTTTCCCTACAAATAGATTGGAGTGTTGAGACTAGTGGGGGTCGAAAGAGCTCAAAAGAATGGGAAATCCTCATATCAAAAAACTCTCTCCCTGCCTCATGTTGGGGAAGAAGATCCCTATATTTATGGTCAACCCAAACTCGCCCATTGGGCGTTTTATGGCACGGGAACTATCCGACCACAATTTGCCATGTCAGTCCGCCAAACTGTTTGGTTATGATTTTTCGCTTTTGTTACCGGAGCACAATTACCCGGACTGTAATGCCCAGATAATCAAGCTACAGTAATCAATTGCTAATGATGCCATGTCACCATTGTTACTGTTGTTAATCTCACTTAGATTTAAAATCGATTCAAATTCGAATTTAAAATAAAGTCAGACAATAGAAGTTTTCAAATGTCAAAACTAAAAAGTAAAAATTGTGGCAAATAAATCATAAGTAGTTATGGTGGAGAATCCACCTTTTTATAAAATATTTGGATGCACTAAAATGAATAAAACGGCAGCCTAAGCAATTAAATAAATGCTTTTTATTAAGTATAAAATACTATACTATTTTATTTGGGGTTTACAATTTTTTGACAGTTGTGCCATTAGTAAAACTAATTTTGGAATTTATATTATATAAAACTAAAATAATGTGAGGCTAAATAGAAAACAGTAAAGAACAAATCAAAAAGGAAAGTAAGTAAAAAGAAAAGAAAATGAAAAAGGCAAAAACAGAAAAGGCCAACACCCTCCTCCCAATTGGGCCCTAGCCTA
>NC_041392.1:298548317-298611940 GCF_002162155.2 Triticum dicoccoides | reverse complement strand
TTCTCCTCGCCCCGTCTGGATCTGGGCGGAGCCCTCGCGTCCGACGCCCGAGCTGTCATCGTCAGACCTCACCGCCGCGTCATCGCCCTTCCCCGACTCGGCTACACCGAGCCTCGCCAGCGTACACCGGCAACGGGGGTGAGAACCCCGTCTCCCCCTACCCCCGGCGCAGTCACCGCCCGTCGCGCGATCCCGTTGTCGCCTACACCGTGGCCACCCTCCCCGTGTTGCCTCTGCCCCGCGCCAGCACCCGCACGCGCCCCACGAGCCCTCGCCGCCCACGCGCCTGCTCGCCCCGCTACCACATGCCTCCGACCGCCGCTCCGACCTGCCACTGGTCGCCGGCCCCTGCCGCGCCTTGCGCCCCTCTCCTGCGCTCCCCTGCCTCGCTGGCCGCGCCCACTGCTCGCCTCGTGCTGGCGCCCTGCTCCTCTGCCACCCCGTGCCGTCTCGCCGGTGCAGCCCGCCACCTGCACACGCCGGCCACCGCGCCCCTCGCCCATGGATGTCCAATCTCGCACCCTCTCTGATGGCCTGCTACCGCCGTTGCTCGCCGGCCGCGCCGCTCGTCGTGCCGCCCCCTTGCTGCTGCTGCTCCAGCAGCGGCCGCGGCCACAGCCGCCGGCGCTGAACACGGTCGCCCACGCCCGCGCCCGTTCGGGCAACGCTCACGCCCGCGCCCGTTGGCCCGCTAAGGCCCCTGTGGCAATGACAAATGGGGCCCAGCCCCTAAAATGAAAATAATAATAAAGGAATTTAAATAATAATAAATTATTTATTTATTTATTTAGTGAATTAATTAACTTAATTAATTTTTCTTAATTAAACTAATTAAAACTTAATTACCCTAATTATATAATTAGTCTAATTAAACTGTTAGATTGGTTGATGTGGCCATGACAATGGGGACTCACGTGTCAGTTTGACCAGTCAACGGTCAATGTTGACCACTGACGTCATGTTGATGCAATAATGAATTTTGATTTAAGTTAAATCTGTTAAATCGAGTAAATGGGTTAAAACTTTGGAAATTAATATAAAATAATCTATAACTCAGATGAAAATAATTTATATATGAAAGTTTCTCAGAAAAACATGGCGAAATAGGAACCGTCCCTAGTATAGCAAATATGGAACCGTCCCCCTCCGTTTCATCTGTCCAGAAATGCCAAACTTCGGGAAAACATTCCCGGATGTTTTCCCATTCACCGGTGTCGTGTAGCACTGCGTTAGGTCACACCTAGCTCTGTGTATTATCATGGCATGCACCTGTTTGCTTTATATTTACTACTTCTTCCTCCTCTTCTCTCCGATAGACCCCGAGACTGCTGCTGATGCCCCTGTGATCGACTACGTCACCGACGACCCTTCTTCCTTTTCAGCAGAGCTTCCAGGCAAGCAAACCCCCCTTGATCATTTTGATATCGCCCATTCCATTTCCTCTCATGCTTGCATTAGATTTTGCTACTATACTTGATTGCTCCTATTATGATGCATAGCCTGCTTTTGTAACATGCTTGTAATGCCCTCAATGCGGCTATATCTCCCACGTGTTGAGGCACGACTTAGAGGCATAACCGCATTGAAAGCAATATCGCAAGTTAGGCAATCTTCATAACATCCCATGTAGTATAGATAATAAAAGGGGAGATACATAGTTGGCTTACACTCGCCACGTCAATCAAAGTACATAAATATCATTACATCAATCAAACACTCATGGCCCGACTACGGCGCCAAAATAAAAGATAAACCCAACATGCGACACGGTCCCGATCGCCCCAACTGGGGCACCAATACTGATCATCAGGGAAAGACACAAAGTAATGACGTGAGTCCTCGTCGAACTCCCACTTGAGCTCAAGCGCATCATCTGGAACGGAGTCATCAGGCCCTGCATCTGGTTTGGAAGTAATCTGTGAGCCACAGGGACTCAGCAATCTCGCACCCTCGCGATCAAGACTATTTAAGCTTATAGGTAAGGCAAGGTAAATATGTGGAGCTGTAGCAAGCGACTAGCATATATGGTGGCTAACCTGTTCGCAAAAGAGAGCGAGAAGAGAAGGCAAAGCGCGAACAAATAACTAGAGAACAACCTGCGATAAGCATTACTCCAACACCGTCTTCACTTCCCGGACTCCGTCGAGAAGAGACCATCACAGTAACTCACATAGTTGATTTATTTTAATTAAGTTAAGGTTCAAGTTATCTACAACCGGACATTAACAAATTCCCATCTGCCCATAACTGTGGGCACGGCTTTCGAAAGTTCAAATCCCTGCAGGGGAGTCCCAACTTAGCCCATGACAAGCTCTCACGGTCAACGAAGGAATAGACCTTCTCCCGAGACGTTCCGATCAGACTCGGTATCCTGGTTCTACAAGACACTTCAACAAGTTAAAACAAATCTAGCAACACCGCCCGAATGTGCCGACAAATTCCGATAGGAGCTGCACATATCTCGTTCTCAGGGCACACTCAGATAGGTCAAGCTACGAGTAAAACCAGCCCTCGATTTTCCCCAAGGTGGCCCCGCAGGATTCCTGGTTCGGACCAACACTCAGAGGAGCACTGGCCCGGGGGGTTTAAATAAAGATGACCCTCGAGCTCCGAAAACCCAAGGGAAAAGAGACTAGGTGGCAAATGGTAAAACCAAGGTTGGGCATTGCTGGAAAAGCTTTAATCAAGGCGAACTATCAAGGGGTTCCCATTACCACCCAACCGCGTAAGGAACGCAAAATCCGGGAACATAACACCGATATGACGGAAACTAGGGCGGCAAGAGGGAAACAAAACACTAGGCGAGAGGCCGACCCTTCCACCCTTTACCAAGTATATAGATGCATTAATATAACAAGATAATATAATGATATCCCAACAAGTAAATAATGTTCCAACAAGGAACGGCCTAAAATCTTCACCTGCAACTAGCAATGCTATAAGAGGGGCTGAGGAAAGCGGTAACATAGCCAATCAACGGTTTGCTAGGACATGGTGGGTTAGAGGTTTGACATGGCAATTTGGGAGGCATGATAAGAAAGTGGTAGGCATCGTAGCATAGGGCATAGCAAAAGAGCGAGCATCTAGAAAATCAAAGATAGTAGTGATTTCGAGGGTATGATCATCTTGCCTGCAAAGCTGTCAGATTTGACTGGATCCTCGAAAGCAAACTCAACGGGCTCCTCATTAGCGAACTCGTCTCCCGGCTCTACCCAAACAAGACAAACAAGCAACAAGGACACAATCAACCACATGCAAATCTCAAACAATATGATGCAAACATGGTATGCTATGCGGGATGCGATATGCGATGCATATGCAAGATTTGACAAGGAATGAATGATCCTGGCATCAACATGGAAATCCAAGTGTGCCACTGGAAAGGTGAGATGAAATCGCTTGAAAACGGTATAAAGGACGCCGGAATCGGAGTCACGGTTTCGAAATGGCAAGCAATTCAAATATGGCACCCGTCTGCGATTTACAGCAAGTAGCCATCTAAATGCAACAAGACGAACATGCTACGTTACTCAAACATGAAAACAAAATACATGGAAAGGATCCATTCATGATGCTTAACAAAAGAGGAACACTGAGCTACGGCCAATTCATCCATTAACAGGTTCAAACAAGCATGGCAAAAATGCATTTGGCAAACAGATTTCAGAGTTAGTGAAATTAACACTTGTTTGGAATTTCAGATCACGTAGTACACTTTGGAGCATGAAAACTATATGCTACAGGAAATGAACATGACAAAGTAAAGCATGGCATGGAGCTACTCAAAGAGCTTAACAAAAGTCCCTTAGTGACCTTGAGCCAAAAGGGATCAGAAAATACAATTGCAAGCATGTGAACATGGAAAAAACATAATCAGATCACAGACTTAGTGAAAAACTGGAGCATGCAAATCAGATATCAAGTAGGCATGTTAACGACCTCGATGCACTCACTAAAGAGCAAGTCATGACAATCTAAGCATGCACCCATCAATAATACACATTATACAAGCTAGACATGGCAAGAACAATAACATAGCATGAACAGATCAACTACAACATCCTCCGCAAAATCGCTAACAAGTAGACAATCTGTCTAGATTCACGAAATAGCAAAAGTAGAGCTCGATTGACTCAAACTAGGGTGCTCCATAATTGCAAACAAAGACATGGATGGATAGAGCACTACAAGATTAACAAAACATCCTTACTGATCATCCTCAAAAGAGGCACGGATCACTAGAAACAATATGAACATATGGCATATTGAGATAAACAGGTCAAGGACTTAGTGGAATTACTAAGTCCCTGAAATCAGCATTAGCAAATGCTCTACTTTGCAAGCTTGTGCTAGTCACCACACACATCACAAAAATATATGGGTTGCACCTCTGGATAGATGGCAAAACATATAACAGAACACATGTACAGCTCAGGGGCATATCATGCACACATTAATCATGACAAAAATGACAAATGTCTAATTGGAGCAGCAGATCTGACAATTATCTCAAATAGCACTCTTCCAACAGCATTTCGGGCATCAAGATGAACTCAAATGAAAATGATGTAATGAGATGAAATGATGTACTCTCTGGGATGAACATTTTGATATGCTATATGCCCAAAACGGAGCTACGGATGCGGAGTTATCACAGGTCAAAGTATGCAAAATAATCTGGGAACTTAGTGAAAAAAAAGGTCAACCCCTAGGGTTTGTCCGGATCAGAACTGGATCGCTGGCGCGCAGATCGAGGATTGCCGGGGTCGGCGCCGGAGCTCGACGGGGAGGCCGCCGGGGAAGAGGGCCGGCGAGGTTGGAGCGCCAGATCCCGCCGGATCCGAACCGGAGAAACGGCAGGGAGGTGCGGTTGCAGCGGAGGAGAAGGCGGCGGTAGTGCGGTTGGCCGGCGACGATGGCCACGGCGGCCGGAGCGGGCGGAGGTCGGCGGCGGAGCAGTGGCGTCCGGTGGCGGCGCTCGCCGCTGCGGGAGAAGAAGGAGACGGGCGGCGGCGGAACCGCTCTGGGCCGCGGGGGCCTGCGATGGTCCTGCCCGGGCCGGCGGCGCGGGGCGATGATGTGGGGCGCGCGGGGACATGTGGCGCCCCAGGATTGGCGGCGGCGGGTGGCGGACGCGTCCGGCGCCGTCCGGACGTGTCCGGTGGCGGCGGAGACGGTTTTTTTTAGGGTTTGGACGGGGGAGATCCGGAATTTCGAGAGGGTGGTCTTTATATAGAGGTAGAGGGAGCTAGGAGTTTCCAAATGAGGTGCGGTTTTCGGCCACGCGATCGTGATCGAACGCTCTAGATGATGGAGAGGGTTTTGGTGGGTTTTGGACCAACTTGGAGGGGTGTTGGGCTGCAACACACCCAAGGCCTTTTCGGTCCCTCGGTTAACCGTTGGAGCATCAAACGAAGTCCAAATGGTACAAAACTTGACAGGCGGTCTACCGGTAGTAAACCAAGGCCGCTTGGCAAGTCTCGGTCCAATCCGGAAATATTTATTCCCCACACATGAAAGAAAGGTAGAAATGACCACCGGAGGAGAACGGAGCGCCGGAATGCAAAACGGACAACGGGGAAAATGCTCGGATGCATGAGATGAACACGTATGCAAATGCAATGCATATAATGACATGATATGAGATGTCTGACAACGACAACAACACATGGAGACAAAACCCGAACCCGAGAAAATAAAATAACTTAACGCCGGAAACGGCAGGAGTTGGATTACATATTAGGTAAATCATATCCGGGGTGTTACAACACTCCACCCCTACGAGAGGATCTCGTCCCGAGATCTAGGACTGAAAGAACGTCGGGTACTCAGAACGGAGGTGATCCTCGCGTTCCCAGGTGGCTTCGCGGTCGGAATGGTATAACCACTTGACTTTGAGGAATTTGATTGACTTGTTGCGAGTCTTGCGTTCAGTCTCTTCAAGAATAGCAACGGGGTGCTCACAATAAGAGAGATCTTCTTGGAGCTCAATGTCCTCGAAGTTGATGGTGCGGTCAGGAGTCTTGAAGCACTTTTGGAGCTGAGAGACATGAAACACGTCATGCACATTTGCAAAGTTTGAAGGAAGCCCG
This sequence comes from Triticum dicoccoides, assembly GCF_002162155.2. Lineage (NCBI taxonomy): Eukaryota > Viridiplantae > Streptophyta > Magnoliopsida > Poales > Poaceae > Triticum > Triticum dicoccoides. The sequence continues at coordinate 298,605,848 of NC_041392.1, read as the reverse complement.
AGTTGATAGGCGAGATCACCTCTCTTGCTGACGATCTTGAAAGGTCCCACGTATCTGGGGGCAAGCTTCCCTTTGATACCGAAGCGACGAGTACCTTTCATTGGAGAGACGCGGAGGTAAACATGATCTCCGATCTCGAAAGCCAAATCATGGTGCTTACTATCATAGTAGCTCTTCTGGCGGGATTGGGCTGCTTTGAGGTTATCTCGAATGACTTTGCGCATTTCCTCTATGATTAAGTCATTTCCCAGAAGTTGACGTTCACCGGTTTCAGACCAGTTGAGAGGGGTACGACACTTCCTGCCATACAAAATTTCGAATGGGGCCTTGCCCGAACTTGCTTGAAAACTATTATTGTAGGAGAATTCAGCATAAGACAATCCTCCCACTTCATACCGAAGGAGATCACACAATCCCTGAGCATATCTTCAAGAATCTGGTTGACACGCTCGACTTGACCGCTAGTTTGAGGATGGGAAGCTGTACTGAAGCGGATGTTGGTGCCCATGGCCTTCTGAAAAGAATCCCAAAACTTGGAGGTAAAGATGCTGCCACGGCCTGAAGAGATCACTTGTGGAATACCGTGCAGAGAGACAATTCGAGAGGTATAGAGTTCCGCCAATTGAGTTGCAGTGATAGACTCTTTGATAGGCAGAAAGTGAGCCACTTTAGTGAGTTTGTCAATGACAACGAATATATCATCATTGCCACGTTTGGACTTTGGAAACCCAGTCATGAAGTCCATCTCAATGTGGTCAAACTTCCATTCTGGAATGGCAAGAGGTTGGAGGAGACCAGCTGGCCTTTGGTGTTCTACCTTCACTCTTCTACAGACATCACATTCATTCACGAACTGAGCAATCTCGCGCTTCATTCGAGTCCACCAATAAGCCTGCTTGAGGTCCTGGTGCATCTTCGTGACTTGGAGAGAATTGTGAGCCTCGTTCATGATCACTTTACGAAGGTCACCTTTGGGCACAACAATACGATCCTCGAAGAAGAGAGTGTCCTTGTCATCAAGGCGGTAGCACTTGTACTTGGGTTGACTCTTGGCAATCCCAATCTTCACCTTTTTCACCATAGCATGAAGAAGCTGAGCTTGGCGAATCTGGTCTTCCAAGGTAGGAGAGACTTGAAGGTTGGCGAGGAAACGTTGAGGAACAACTTGCAGATTGAGTTTGCAGAAAGCTTCACAAAGCTCGGGTTGATAAGGCTTGAGAATCAGGCTGTTGCAATAAGCCTTTCTGCTCAATGCGTCAGCAATCATATTGGCCTTACCTGGAGTATACTCGATACTCGGATTATACTCTTGAATCATTTCGACCCATCGAGTCTGCCTGAGGTTGAGATTAGGCTGAGTGAAGATGTACTTGAGACTCTTGTGGTCAGTGAAAATGTCCACTTTTCTTCCCAATAAGAGATGTCTCCAAGTCAAAAGAACATGCACAACTGCCGCCAACTCAAGGTCATGAGTGGGGTAGTTTTTCTCGTTGGGCTTCAACTGGCGAGAGGTATAAGCCACAACTTTCTTCTCTTGCATCAACACTGCGCCAAGACCTTGGAGAGAGGCATCGCAAAAGACCTCGTACAGTTTGGATTCATCAGGAGGAGTCAGAACTGGAGCAGTGACCAATTTCTCTTTCAAAGTGTTGAAAGAAATGTCACACTCCGGAGACCAAACGTACTTGACATGCTTCTGGAGAAGATTTGAGAGAGGCTTCGCGATCTTAGAAAAGTTTTCAACGAATCTTTGACAGTAGCTTGCGAGACCGAGGAAGCTACGGAGTTGCTTCATGTTCTGAGGTGGTTCCCAATTCACAATTGCAGACACCTTCTTAGGATTCACTGCAATGCCCTTGGCAGAGATGATATGACCAAGATAAAGAACCTCATCGAGCCAAAATTCGCACTTGGAGAACTTGGCGTAGAACTGGTGTTCTCTCAGCTTATCGAGTACCAAACACAAGTGCTTGGCATGATCTTCCTTGTTCTTCGAAAAGACCAGAATGTCATCGAGATAGACCAAAACAAAGTCATTGGTGTAGGCGTTGAAGATGAAGTTCATCATGCGAGAGAAAGTCGGAGGAGCATTGACGAGGCCAAAAGACATGACAGTGTATTCATATGAACCAAAGCTTGTCCTCAAAGCCGTCTTGGGAATATCTTGCTCATGGATTCGAATCTGATGATAACCCATACGGAGATCAAGCTTGGAGAATACTTGGGCACCTTTGAGTTGTTCGAACAGCTCATTGATGTTGGGAAGTGGGTATTTGTTCTTGATGGTCTTCTTGTTCAATGGACGGTAATCAACACAAAGTCGGTCTGTTCCATCCTTCTTCTTCACAAAAAGAACACCACAACCCCACGAAGATGAACTAGGTCGGATGAGGCCCATTCTCTCTTGAACATCGAGTTGTTTCTTCAGCTCCTTCAACTCTTCAGGTCCGAGCTTGTAAGGACGCTTGCACACTGGTTCCGTGCCAGGCTCAAGATCGATGATGAATTCAACTGGCCGGTGCGGAGGCATTCCTGGAAGCTCTTCTGGAAAGACGTCTTGATATTCGCAAACGACTGGAATTTGCGAGATAGCATCCAGTTCACCCTTCTCATTGAGAGAGAATAGACGGATGGTATCATCACGAGCGGCAAAGACAATTACATCCTCAGACGAATGAGTCAATTGAATCTGCCTGGCTGCACAATCAAGCTGAGCCTTGTGCTTAGAAAGCCAATCCATTCCGAGAATAAGATCAATGTTCGAGTCACCAATAACCATTGGGGGAGAAAGGAACTTGTAGTTGCCCAAGGTGATAGTAACATCTGGCACCTCCAGACTTGCACTCAAACGTTTGCCAGGAGAAACGATATCCATTTTTTACCCAAATGAGAAGAAATAGATTCATGCTTGGTAAAAAATGGCTTTGACATGAAACAATGCGATGCATCAGTGTCAAAAAGAACTCTTGGAGGAATATCGTTAACAGGAAGGTTACCCATGATGACATCTGACGAGTCCTCTGCCTGAGCTGCATTCATCAAGTTGACCTTGGCGTGCTTGGGGTTATGCTTGACCACAACTGTACTTGCCGATCTCACAGGAGGATTAGGAGGAAGACGCCTCTAATTGAAGCATTTGTTGGCATAGTGACCCTTCTGTTGGCACTTGTTGCACGTGACCTCTGAAAGCGGACGGTGATACGGAGCACTCGATCTTGGAGCTTGAGACGAAGTCCTGTTCTGAAAGCCAGGTTTGGGTGGGTGGTAAGATCCACTGCCACCTTTGCTATTCTGATACGGCTGACGAAACGGAGGAGGAGGAAGCCAATACTTCTGCTGCTTGGCTACTTGAGTAGAGGAAGAAGGAGTAGCATCTCTGACTCGCTTCTTGGAAGCATCACACCTCAGTTGAGCGGCCTCTTGCTTCAATGCCATGTTGTAGAACTCATCGTACCTCAAGGGCTCAAAGAGAACAAGAGCTAGCTGGATTTCTTCTCTGAGACCACCCCTGAACTGGTATATCATGCTCTTCTCATCAGGGACGTCCTGCTTAGCAAAGCGGGCAAGCTTCTGAAACAACTTGTTGTAGTCATAGACAGACAAAGAGCCTTGCTTCAGGTTGCGGAATTCCTCACGCTTGCTTTCAACCACGCTCTGAGGAATATGATGAGCTTTGAAGTATTGACGGAATTCATCCCAGGTAATCACGCGGCCTCCTCTGGAATCTTTGTACTGCTGGAACCATTTTGCAGCTTAGTCTTTGAGTTGGAAGGAAGCTATAACGTCCTCGATGCGGCTATATCTCCCACGTGTCGAAGCACGACTTAGAGGCATAACCGCATTGAAAGCATGTCGCAAGCGAGGTAATCTTCACACAACCCATGTAATACATAAGGGAAAGAGATACATAGTTGGCTTACAATTGCCACTTCACACAATACATGATAAAGCATTACATCATCCAAATACAATCAAGGTCCGACTACGGAACCAAAATAAAAGAAGAACCCCAAATGCAACAAAGGTCCCCGATCGACCCCAACCGGGCTCCACTACTGAACAACTAGAATGAAAACAACACAAAGGACAAGATCTTCATCGAGCTCCTCCTGAGCTTGGTTGCGTCATCTGCACGGTCTCATCGGCACCTGCAAACTGGTTTTGGAAGTATCTGTGAGTCATGGGGACTCAGCAATCTCGCACCCTCGTGATCAAGACTATTTAAGCTTATAGGTAGGGTAAAAGGTATGAGGTGGAGTTGCAGCAAGCAACTAGCATATATGGTGGCTAACATACGCAAATGAGAGCGAGAAGAGAAGGCAAAGCACGGTCGATAAAATATGATCAAGAAGTGATCCTAAAACAACTTACGCCAAGCATAACTCCAACACCGTGTTCACTTCCCGGACTCCGCCGGAAAGAGACCATCACGGTTACACACGCGGTTGATGCATTTTAATTAAGGTCAACTTCAGGTTTTCTACAACCGGACATTAACAAATTCCCATCTGCCCATAACCGCGGGCACAACTTTCGAAAGTTCAAAACCCTGCAGGGGTGTCCCAACTTAGCCCATGACAAGCTCTCACGGTCAACGAAGGAATAGACCTCCTCCCGAGACATTCCGATCAGACTCGGTATCCCAGTTCTACAAGACATCCTCGACAATGGTAAAACAAGTCCAGCAAAGCCGCCCGATGCGCCGACATCCTGATGGGAGCTGCACATATCTCGTTCTCAGGGCAACACCGGATGAGACATCCTACGAGTAAAACCAGCCCTCAAGTTTCCTCGAGGTGGCCCCACAGTCTACTCAGTTCGGACCAACACTTAGACAAGCACTGGCCCGGGGGGTTAAAATAAAGATGACCCTTGGGCTGGCCTAACCCAAGGGAAAAAAGAGGCTAGGTGGCGAATGGTAAAACCAAGGTTGGGCCTTGCTGGAGGAGTTTTATTCAAAGCGAACTGTCAAGGGGTTCCCATTATAAGCCAACCGCGTAAGGAACGCAAAATCCGGGAACATAACACCGATATGACGGAAACTACGGCGGAAAGAGTGGAACAAAACACCAGGCATAAGGCCGAGCCTTCCACCCTTTACCAAGTATATAGATGCATTAATTAAATAAGATATATCGTGATATCCCAACAAAATATCCATGTTCCAACATGGAACAAGCTTCAATCTTCACCTACAACTAACAACGCTATAAGAGGGGCTGAGCAAAGCGGTAACATAGCCAAACAACGGTTTGCTAGGACAAGGTGGGCTAGAGGCTTGGTTTAACAATATGGGAGGCATGATAAGCAAGTGGTCGGTATCGCAGCATAAGCATAGCAAAAGAGCGAGCAACTAGCAAGCAAAGATAGAAGTGATTTCGAGGGTATGGTCATCTTCCCTGAAATGCCGCAAGGAAGAAGAACGAGTCCATCAAGAAGACAAACGGACGTAGACGAACGGGTCCTCACAAACGTGACGTTACCAGAACCAACCCGAAGAAGCAAACACCGGAAAGAAGCACACAACATAGTAAACAACCAACACATAAACATGGCATGATGCACAACCAAGTATGATGCATGTCCGGATTAAAGAGGCATGGCATGGCAAAGAGCACAAGCAACCCTACAAATTAAGTGGAGCTCAATATGCAACAAGTTGCATATTGACGAAAACACCACATCAATTATTTTAGTTCACTCCTGCTTATGTACCCAACCAAATTAAATGTTGTTAAGCATGGCAAGGGGTGTAGCATAACAAACTATACCATCTAAACAATTTAAATGGGGCCGGATATAATAAAAAACAAAACCGGTAAATCCCCATATGCATTTAGCAAATTAATGCAAACAACAAATTAAACATTTTAATTGTTGTTATCATGATGCGGATGACATGAACAAGTTTATGCAATTTTTTTATTAAAAGTTGACAAGAGCATTATGAAGCATTTGTCACCGTGGTGGAAAGGAAAGGGGTGCCACGGCAACGGTAATGAAAATGGTGCCACGGCAACATATCGGTTATCAGGTAGCCCACGGGGATACCGGTGCAAAAGGAAAAGTGACGGGAGCGTGCAAGAGATGGTGGGGTGATCCCGGTTACCGGGTTCCCACGGGTCGATGACGGTGACAAGGCAAAAGAGGGGCAACATGCACCGACAATTCGAGCACGGAGCAAACACGGGCATCTCTTACATCACACATGCATTCGCTCATGAGCAGTCATCTCGGCGTTATACCTTTGAAGCGTGCGATATCGGAACGGATAAAGTTCGTAGAGGGAAGTAGACGTTCTCGCAACGGCAGTAGTGGAAGTAGTTGTTCACATGGCGGTAGTCGAACTTGACGATACCGTTACACGGGTCTTCGGCAACGGTCGTTGTTCTATGCATCGGGCATCACGGTACTAGCCGAGGTACTTGCCGTTCTTAGCGGTTCCAAAGATGGCGGTAGATGAACATGACGTGTCGTTGTGGTACTTGTTGGTCTCGGTCGAGGCGGCAAAACGTAGTCGTACTTGAGGTGGCCTTGACGATCCCAAAAATGTTCCTGCTCGAGAAGGCCTCTGTCTTGGTCTTCACCGGCGTGGTTCTTGGCGAAAAGGATCCCCGAAGGCGGCCTTGCGTACCTGGATTCGGTGACCTTGGCAACGACAAAAAAGGGAGCGGGGCAGCAAATGGAAGGCGAAGCACGGGCAGGAGGTGATGTGGTTCGTCCTCCTCGTCCTAGACATGTCGAGGCAGGGGAGGTCTTGGCACTGGGCGCGGGGACACACACCTCCAGCGGGCATGCTGGAGGCGGGAGGCGAGGCAAGGCGTCGGAGCAAGGGAAGCAGCAGCAGGAGTAGAGGCGGAGGCAAGCTCGCCGGCAACAGAGCAGCAGCGACCCGAGGTCAACCGCAGGAGGTGGAGGAGGAGATGAGGACGAGGAGGCCGGCGTGGTCGCATGCACAGGGCGGCGACATATCGGAGAGTGTACGGCGGAGGCAGGAGAGCTGCCCTTTCTCTCCCTCTGTCTGAAGGTGTGGTGCAGGAGGAGGACGAATGGAGAAGAGATTGGTAGGAGAGGTTGGTTGCGGCGCTGAGGGGAAAAGGTGGAGGGAGGTCGGCTCGCTAGGGTTACAGGCGGGCGCGACCAGGCCTTGGGCCACTGGAGGCTGGGCCTGGGAGGTCCAAGAGGCCGGACTGGCTGGCCGGCCCGGAGGAGAGGGCGACGGCTGGGCTGAGGCCCTGCACACACACACACACTCTCTTTCCCCTAGACTAAACTCTCTGTTTATTTAAATAAATAGTTAAATAAAAGAAAAAGGCCAGGGGGGCTAGAAGAGGAGTTTTTCAGATATAAAAATATCCTCAATCTTCTGGAACTAAACTCTATTTGATAAAATTCCCTTGGACATTTTTAGAGGTAGAAAAATAAAACAAGTTTAAATATGATTCAAACTTGAGGCATTTTTGAACCTAACCAAAACAACCCCAAAAGATCTGAAATCTGACAGAGAGGTTGAAGGCAAGGTCGAGAAATTATAGGAAAATTATGAACATTAATAGAGAAAGGGAAAGTGGCCCTTGCAAAAGAAAGGATCGAGAAGGAAAGGAGAAGGAGATGATGCATGTGACAAAGGCATGTGATTATTTGCAAGTGTGTTATGGGTGATTCCAAATTATTGGAATATAATTTATATAGCTCCCTAAAATATTGGGAGAATATGTTTTAAAGAGTAATCACCATAGTGAATATCCCTCGATTTAAATGGACCGAAGATCCATGAAATTTATTTAGTTGAGTTAAGAAAAGAAATGACATGATGCAATGCACATGATGCAAAGATGAATGCAATGAACCAAACAAAACACACAAGGAAACTCGGAAACCCTGGAAGGCATCTGAAGCCCCGGTCTTGGGGCGTCACAGAAGCGAACTTGACAAAGTCCTCAGGCCTGACGTTACTGCACTCGAAATGCTTGCACAGATCCACGAGCCAATCGTCAGCATCAGTTGCCTCAACACAATTGCTGAAAGTCTTTGGCCCGTTAGCAAGGAACTGGTTGACTGTAGCAAAGTGATTCTGATTGTTGCCTTGGTTGCCTTGGTTCGCTTGATTGCGCTCTTGAAGAATTTGCATGATCAACTGTGTGTTTGCATTGGTTGCGGCCATCACAGCTTGCCATGCCTCCGAAGGAGGAGGAGGTGGTGGCGGATCCTGATTCTGATTTTGATTGCTGCTCTTAGCGGGAGCCATCCTGAAGAGGGTGACAACCGTTAGCACATTGACAGATAAAATGAAGCTGAATCAAACGGGTTGAAATTGCAACATATAGTCTTCACATCCGAACAAAATGAACGAATGCATTCCACATGAGATGGTCACATATCCATAAAATGAGAAGCCGCTTAGAATTTAGGTAGAGGAATAAATCAACGAGGTACGGATCAAGAACTAATACTTGGTAAGAAATCCCAATCTCAAACCAAATATCCGTGGAAGAAGAACTAGAGCTACAAGAATTCCCACCTATGAAACTCCCGAACCTTTCCGGTTATGCAATCAGGTGTTGGGGATACAGGGGAAGCATAATATCTCACCCAAATCTAGCAAATCCTACATCCAGCTGTATCCATCCTTCAACACATAACCGAGAAAAACTTCGGAAACCATCTACCTCAACCTTCGAAAAGCATCCGTTATACAAGTTATGGCAATAGTCCCGAACTCCCGCCCCAGTACTGGGTGGTGTCGAGGTTATCTCACCAATGAACTGCATAAAAGAGATTTTCGATGTCAGCGTACTAAACTCAGGTATTCCAGAACTGCAACGATAAAATTGTGACGACAACACCTCGGAGCTCAACTCCCCGGGACACTGCCACAACCCCTAAAGACAGGAGGCACCGAGAACAATATTCTCGTCACAAAACCATCGGAACGATTCCAAAATACCCGCATGTTCCTAAAAAAAATTTAGTGAAATTTGAGAAGAGAAGAGTCAAAACTCTACGTCAGGATGCCTAACCAGAGCGATGAGGAGACTGGGGAGTAAAAAGAATTCCTAACTCTCCGATATATAATTCCCAAATGACTCAAAACATTTTTCTAGACTCAACAACGGCTGCTAAAAACGATCAAGCAATGGGGCTCCTAAGGTCGGGGAAGGCTCTGATTACCAACTTGTAACGCCCTCGATGCGGCTATATCTCCCACGTGTCGAGGCACGACTTAGAGGCATAACCGCATTGAAAGCAATGTCGCAAGTTAGGCAATCTTCACAACATCCCATGTAGTATAGATAATAAAAGGGGAGATACATAGTTGGCTTACACTCGCCACGTCAATCAAAGTACATATATAGCATTACATCAACCAAACACTCATGGCCCGACTACGGCGCCAAAATAAAAGATAAACCCAACATGCGACACGGTCCCGATCGCCCCAACTGGGGCACCACTACTGATCATCACGGAAAGACACATAGTAACGGCGTGAGTCCTCGTCGAACTCCCACTTGAGCTCAAGCGCGTCATCTAGAACGGAGTCATCAGTCCCTGCATCTGGTTTGGAAGTAATCTGTGAGCCATAGGGACTCAGCAATCTCGCACCCTCGCAATCAAGACTATTTAAGCTTATAGGTAAGGCAAGGTAAATATGTGGAGCTGCAGCAAGCGACTAGCATATATGGTGGCTAACCTGTTCGCAAAAGAGAGCGAGAAGAGAAGGCAAAGCGCGAATGAATAACTAGAGAACAACCTGCGACAAGCATTACTCCAACACCGTGTTCACTTCCCGGACTCCGCCGAGAAGAGACCATCATGGTAACTCACACAGTTGATTTATTTTAATTAAGTTAAGGTTCAAGTTATCTACAACCGGACATTAACAAATTCCCATCTGCCCATAACCGCGGGCACGGCTTTCGAAAGTTCAAATCCCTGCAAGGAGTCCCAACTTAGCCCATGACAAGCTCTCACGGTCAACGAAGGAATAGACCTTATCCCGAGACGTTCCGATCAGACTCGGTATCCCGGTTCTACAAGACACTTCGACAAGTTAAAAGAAACCCAGCAACACCACCCGAATGTGCCGACAAATCCTGATAGGAGCTGCACATATCTCGTACTCAGGGCACACTCAGATAGGTCAAGTTACGAGTAAAACTAGCCCTCGAGTTTCCCCGAGGTGGCCCCGCAGGCTGCCTGGTTCGGACCAACACTCAGAGGAGCACTGGCCCGGGGGGGTTTAAATAAAGATGACCCTCGGGCTCCGGAAACCCAAGGGAAAAGAGGCTAGGTGGAAAATGGTAAAACCAAGGTTGGGCATTGCTGGAAAAGTTTTAATCAAGGCGAACTATCAAGGGGTTCCCATTATCACCCAATCGCGTAAGGAACGCAAAATCCGGGAACATAACACTGATATGACGGAAACTAGGGTGGCAAGAGTGAAACAAAACAATAGGCGAGAGGCCGAGCCTTCCATCCTTTACCAATTATATAGATGCATTAAGATAACAAGATAATATATTGATATCCCAACAAGTAAATAATGTTCCAACAAGGAACGGCCTCCAATCTTCACCTGCAACTAGCAACGCTATAGGAGGGGCTGAGCAAAGAGGTAACATAGCCAATCAACGGTTTGCTAGGACATGGTGGGTTAGAGGTTTGACATGGCAATTTGGGAGGCATGATGAGCAAGTTTGGCAAACAGATTTCAGACTTAGTGAAATTAACACTTGTCTGGAATTTCAGATCAGGTAGCACACTTTGGAGCATGAAAACTATATGCTACAGGACCTGAACATGACAAAGTAAAGCATGGCATGGAGCTAATCAAAGAGCTTAACAAAAGTCCCTTAGTGACCTTGAGCCAAAATGGATCAGAAAATACAATTGCAAGCATGTGAACATGGCAAAAACATAATTAGATCACATACTTAGTGAAAAACTAGAGCATGCAAATCAGATATCAAGTAGGCATGTTAACGAGCTCGATGCACTCACTATAGCGCAATTCATGACAATCTAAGCATGCACCCGTCAAGAATACACATTATACAAGCTAGACATGTCAAGAACAATAACATAGCATGCACGGATCAACTACAACATCCTCGGCAAAATCGCTAACAAGTAGACAATCTGCCCAGATTCACGAAATAGCAAAAGTAGAGCTTGATTGACTCGAGCTAGGGTGCTCCATAATTGCAAACAAAGACATGGATGGATAGAGCACTACAATATTAACAAAACATCCTTACTGATCATCCTCAAAAGAGGCACGGATCACTAGGAAACAAGATGAACATATGGCATATTGAGATAAACAGGTCAAGGACTTAGTGGAATTACTAAGTCCCTGAAATCAGCATTAACAAATGCTCTACTTTGCAAGCTTGTGCTAGTCACCACACACATCACAAAAATATATGGGTTGCACCTCTGGATAGATGGCAAAACATATAACAAAACACATCTAGAGCTCAGGGGCATATCATGCACACATTAATCATGGCAAAAATGACAAATGTCTAATTGGAGCAGCAGATCTGACAATTATCTCAATAGCACTCTTCCAACAGCATTTCGGGCATCAAGATGAACTCAAATGAAAATGATGCAATGAGATGAAATGGTGTACTCTCTGAGATGAACATTTTGATATGCTATATGCTCAAAACGGAGCTACGGATGCGGAGTTATCACAGGTCAAAGTATGCAAAATAATCTGGGAACTTAGTGAAAAAAAAGGTCAACACCTAGGGTTTGTCCGGATCAAAACTGGATCGCCGGCGCGCGGATCGAGGATCACCGGGGTCGGCGCCGGAGCTCGACGGGGAGGCCGCCGGGGAAGAGGGCCGACGAGGTTGGAGCGCCAGATCCCGCCGGATCCGAACCGAAGAGGCGGCGGGGAGGTGCGGTTGCGGCGGAGGAGAAGGCGGCGGTGGTGCGGTTGTCCGGCGACGATGGCCGCGGCGGCCGGAGCGGGCAAAGGTCGGCGGCGGAGCGGTGGCGTTCGGTGGCGGCGCTCGCCGCTGCGGGAGAAGAAGGAGACGGGCGGCGGCGGAACTGCTCTGGGCCGTGGGGGCCTGCGATGGGCCTGCCCGGGCCGGCAGCACGGGGCGGTGATGTGGGGCGCGCGGGGACACGTGGCGCCCCAGGATTGGCGGCGGCGGAACTGCTCTGGGCCGTGGGTGCCTGCGATGGGCCTGCCCGGGCCGGCAGCACGGGGCGGTGATGTGGGGCGCGCGGGGACACGTGGCGCCCCAGGATTGGCGGCGGCGGGTGGCGGACGCGTCCGGCACCGTCCGGACGTGTCCGGTGGCGGCGGAGACAATTTTTTTTAGGGTTTGGACGGGGGAGATCTGGAATTTCGAGAGGGTGGTCTTTATATAGAGGTAGAGGGAGGTAGGAGTGTCCAAATGAGGTGCGGTTTTCGGCCATGCGATTGTGATCGAACGCTCTAGATGATGGAGAGGGTTGTGGGTTTTGGGCCAACTTGGAGGGGTGTTGGGCTGCAACACACACGAGGCCTTTTCGGTCCCTCGGTTAACCGTTGGAGCTTGACAGGCGGTCTACCGGTAGTAAACCAAGGCCGCTTGGCAAGTCTCGGTCCAATCCGGAAATGTTTAATCCCCACACACGAAAGAAAGGTAGAAATGACCACCGGAGGAGAACGGAGCGCCGGAATGCAAAACGGACAACGGGGAAAATGCTCGGATGCATGAGATGAACACGTATGCAAATGAAATGCACATGATGAGATGATATGAGATGCCTGACAATGACAACAACACATGGAGACAAAACCCGAACCCGAGAAAATAAAATAACTTAACGCCAGAAATGGCAGGAGTTGGATTACATATTAGGTAAATCATATCCGGGGTGTTACAATGATGTTGTTCCTTACCTACTTATCCTAAACTGCTTAGTATAGGTTGGTTAGTGATCCACCAATGACCCCTCACCTTGTACCAGTTGCCCCGGCTTGATGACAGATGACTCGATCAATGTGATCGACATGTAGAGACCGACACATCACTCCACCCCTTTAGTTGTACGACCCTACAGAGCTACTATCGAGCGCCAAGGGTGATACCTCGTAACGCACTCCTGGTGATATCTCTGCAGTGTAGCGAATCGGTTGTGGCCTACCGAGGGTGATTCCTCCTTCACCACACCCGATGATGACTGTCATGCAACACCTCTAGTGTGAAGCTCGAGGGTGATTCCTCCTATGTTCACCTTGATGATTACATCGAGTGGAATCTATCGAGGGTGATTCCTCAGGTTTTCCCCCTTGATGTTTTAGACACACGGTTACCTTGAATTTATTTTAGACCTTTGTTAAAGCCGGGTGGGCCCAAAGAGCACCCGCGAGAGATACCTGTGAAAGTCAGGCAGGCTCGGAGAGCACCCGTGAGAGTTACGGTGGCGGCTGTGTAAGTGCATCTAGTGCCACCCCTAGTTGGTTTTGGAGTATTGACGACAAACCTGGTTGAGGGACTAATGTGTTTGTGAGAATTGCAGGATAACACAGGTAGAATTCCCTCATTGATTCGGTTGTCCTACCAGAGATGACCCCTAAAAATGTATGAAGACATTCAAGTCAAAGGTGGTATGTGAAGACATTCACATTGAAGACTATGACAAGAGAAGACATTGTGTGAAGACTATGGAGCGCGAAGACTTAGTTGTTTCGTCGTTCTTTTTCTTCTTTGTTGAGTCATAGGAACCACCGTACTGTTAAGTGGGGTCCAAGTGAACCAGTCAGAACGACTGAAGTGATGCTTAACCAAAATCCTATGTCTTCGAGCGAAGATAATGAGAGCAAATCTTATCCAGAGCTGGATAAGTCAGCTTTGCTTGTAGCCCAAGTAAAGTTGCCGTGTGTGTTTGAAATCTGACCGTTGGAACACGTGTCAGTTCCTTAGTGACCCAGGGTCATTTTGGACAAATCAGGTCGAGTTGCCTAGTGGCTATAAATAGCCCACCCCCTGCAACCATAAATGGTTGGCTGCTCAGAGTTAGTGTACGGCTTTTGTCGTTTGAGAGCAACCCACCTCGAAGCCTTTGAGAGAGAAATCCTTGCGAGGACAAAGCCCTAAACACCCAGAGCCAAAGAGTGTTAGGCATCACTGAAGTCTTCTTGTCTGTGTGATCTGAAGACTTATTACACTTGAGGACTGTGAATCCTCAAGCCGGTTAGGCATCGCATTCTGAGCATCCAAGAGTCATTGTGGATCGCCGGTGAACAAAGTCTGTGAAGGTATGGAAGTCTACCTTGAAGACTTACCAGAGTGATTGGGCGAGGACTGGGTGTCCTTAGCTCAAGGGGAATAAGGTGAAGACACGGTCTTCTGAGTTGAATCTCAGCCTCCCTAACCAGACGTACAGTTGTCACAGCAACTGGAACTCGTCCAACAAATCATTGACTTCAACGAGCCACTGGTTCTATCCTTCCCATCTCTTTATTTGCAGATTGGTCCTTGTGAAGTCATTGCCTGTTTGCACTATCTATTTGTCTTCACTGTGTGATTGCTTGTTCTGATTGGCTTCATACTATCTTCCATCCTGATCTATACTGCCTAACTGCTATTAGTCTTTGTGCTTTCATTTCATTGAATACTTGACTATGGCTTGCTTAGTGTAGTCTACCTTTCGCTTCATGGTTATAGGTTTATTTCTATTGTTTGTCTTTGAAACTTCCATGTTTTGAAGACTTTCATAAAAATCGCCTATTCACCCCCCCCCCCTCTAGTTGATCACTAGCACTTTCAATTGGTATCAGAGCAAGGTACTCCCTTATTCTATGTGATTCGGTTTAACCACCTGGAGTTTTAGCTATGTCGACTACAGGGATAATCAAAGTCTCCATTGTGTGCCCAGTCTTCGATGGAACTGAATATCCCTACTGGAAGAATAAGATGCACATTCATCTGGAAGCCATTGACGTTGAACTCTGGTCTGTCGTCAAGAATGGCGTTCCCAAGGCTGGTGAAGGTGTCATCGCTGCTGATGTCAAGAAGTTCGTTCAACTAGATTCCACTGCCAAGAACATCATCTATGGTCATCTGACCAAAGGACAGTATGGCCGTGTGAGTGCTCTGGAAACATCCAAGCTAGTCTGGGACTGGCTCTCCAAGGTCAACGAAGGCGTCTCAACCCAGAGAGATCAAAGAATCAGTGTCATTCGCAACCTCTTCAACCGCTTCAAGAGAAATGACAATGAGAATGTTCAGCTCACATTTGATCGACTCACTGACATCACAAATGAGCTTCAAGCCCTCGGCGCTACTGAGATCACGAAGCATGAAGTCGTCAAGACACTCCTGAGATCACTTGATAGCTCATTTGACACCCTAGCCCTGATGATTCAAGAACGCCCTGACTTCAAGACACTCGATCCGTCTGACATACTTGGAAGGCTCAACACACATGAGTTTCAGCTTTCTGAGAAAAGAGACATCTACAGTCCCAACTATGGGCGAACTCATGCTTTGAAGGCAAAAGCTATTTCCTCATCTGAAGAAGAATCTGATTGCAGTTCTGATGATCCTGAAGACATTGGAAAGGAGCTTGCTATGCTTGTGAAGAAGTTCCAAAAATTCACCAAGAAGAAAGGCTTCAGAAAGTCCTCACGATCTAGCTCAAGGAATGATGAAGCTTCTGCTCATGACTACAAGAAGAGAACATGCCACAAGTGCAAGAAAACCTAGCCACTACATCTCTGAGTGTCCGCAATGGGACAATGAGAACAACAACAAGAAGAAGAGCAAGGAATATGATTCTGAAGACAAGAAGAAGAAGAAATACTCAAAGTCTTCATCACACAAGAAGAGCTCATCTGGCAAGGCTCGTGCGTTTGTTGGCAAGGAAATGGATTCAGAGGAGGAGTCTGCTTCTGAGGAGGCGGAGGAGGAGTCTGATTCTGGCATTGCAAGTATGGCTACAGCCTACGTTGCCAAGTCCATCTTTGACAATGAAGACAATGACTTCATCACCGACGCTGATGCTAATGACCAGGACACCACCGCTCCCACCTACTGCTTCATGGCACGCGCTGCCAAGGTAAACTCACGCACTACTCACTATCAAACATCCAGTGAAGATGACTCTGATTGTGGTTCCAAACCCAGCTACAAAACACTTGCTAAAATTGCAACTGAACAACAGAAAGCTATGGAACATATTCAAAAACTGTTAGACGAAAGCGATGACCTGTTAGACGCTGAAATGACTCGATCTCAGTCCTTAATTGAAGACATAAAAATTCTTCATGTTAAGTATGAGGAACTTGAAAGTCGTCATGAAACGCTCTCAACAACTCATGAAAAGCTTTCCTATGATTATCTTCAAAGGAAGCAAGATCTTGAGAAATTGAGAGGGGCTCATGAAGATCTTCAAAAGGAAAACGAGTCACTTCGCGTCAAACAGATCAGTCCCGCTCAGGAAGGATTTGAACCACCATGTCTTAAATGCATTGAGCGTGATAACGCTACTTGTGTTGCTGGATGTTCTACTGCTGCTACTGTTGCAATATCTTCAACGTATGATGTGGTAACTAACCCCTCTGATGAGGATGCCACTGCTATTGCTGATGAAAATGCTAGGTTGAAGACATTGCTTCAAACAGGGGTGTACAAAAGTCTCAAAGGGCATCAGACACTATGTGATGTCCTCAAAAGGCAGATCCTGAACCGAAACCCTAGGAAAGAGGGTGTTGGGTTTGAAAGGAAAATGAATGCTGATGGCTCTTACTGGAAATCTGAGTAGTACCCCAAAACCGCATGGGTTGCTGCAAAGGAACCTTCAGTGGATCCATCCACCCTATCTGGCTTCACTTGTGCTAATCCCTTTATTATTGATGAATCCTTTGATGCAAACTATAAAATGTTTAAGAATCAGAATGGTGAAGTGTTTGCCAGGTATATTGGTACTAACTGCAGGTATGGGCCACCTATGAAGAAAGTCTGGGTGCTGAAAAAGTGTCTGGAAAATCTTCCTGTGTATGTCGTCATGACAACACAAGTGAATAAGACAAACCCCAGAACGCGGGCTTCACATGGTCCAAAGGCTTCATACAGACAGATGACTCACCTGAGTCGCACTAATGCAAATGTTTTGCAGGGAAACCATACTCAGGCCTATGAATTTGAGCGTGTTTCATCAAACCGCCATGTTCATAAGACCAAGAACTACTCTGCTTATTCTTATGAGTACTATTGCCCTCCTGCAAGACTATTTGCTAGGGCTTCAAAGCCAAAGTTCTCAGATGCTGCACTTAGACTCATTGCTTAGAAGCCGCCCTTGAAGATGTGGGTGGCTAAGAAAGCTTAACTCTCTTTTGCAGGGAAGGGTCTCCAGCCAAAAATCAAATTCGTCTGAAGCTATTGCTGGGGACCTTAAACATCTTGTAGGGCGCAAGATCAAATGCCCAAATGGTCTTATTATGTACTTTTTTCCTGTATTGCTTGCTACTCGCCCCATCAGTCCTAACCTCGATCTAAGCTTTCATAATCCACTTGCTCGTCAAATGTTTATGCTTCACAATTCTCTTCGTGAAGCCTATCGCCCTAACTGCACTGTAGGGTATGACACCAGCTGCTTCAGAATCGATTATTGATAGTGGATGTACTAATCACATGACTGGCAAGCGAAGTCTTCTCATGGACTCAACTTTACGTCCATCTGACAAGAGTCACATCACATTTGCTGATACTAGTAAAAGCAAGGTATTGGGTCTAGGTAGAGTTGCAATCTCAAGGGATCAACACATGGATAAAGTGATGCTTGTTGAATCCCTTGGTTTCAACTTAATGTCTGTCGCAATGCTTTGCCACTTAAACATGATTGTGATATTTGGAAAATATCATTGCCTTGTTCTAATGGAATCTGATAAGTCTCTAGTCTTTGAAGGGTATCGGAAAGATGATTTGTACGTGGTAGATTTCTTAGCAGGACCACAGCTTGCCGTATGTCTTCTAGCAAAAGCTTCAAAATGCTGGCTCTAGCATCGGAGGCTAGCGCATGCTGGCATGAGGAACTTGCACACTCTTGCAAAGAAGAAGCATGTCATAGGCATCGAGGGCGTCAAGTTCAAGAAGGATCACTTATGCGGTGCTTGTGAAGCTGGAAAGATGACGAGGGCCAAGCATCCCTCGAAAACAATCATGACAACGACTCAACCCTTCGAACTGCTACACATGGACCTCTTCGGTCCCACTCACTACTCAACTCTTACTACTACTGCTTGTCTCTATGGCTTCATCATTGTTGATGATTATTCAAGATATACATGGGTGCATATAATCCTCTACAAGACTGAAGTGCAGGATGTCTTCAGACGCTTCACCAATCGAGCCATGAACAACTATGGCGTCAAGATCAAGCGCATCAGAAGTGCCAATGGCACTGAATTCAAGAACACTGGCCTCGACACTTATCTTGATACCTTGGGCATCACTCATGAGTTTTCAGTTCCGTACACGCCGCAGCAGAATGGCGTCGTGGAACGCAAGAACAGAACACTTATTGAGATGGCTCAGACGATGCTCGATGAATACAAGACTCCAAGAAAGTTCTGGCCTGAAGCCATTGATACTGCATGCCATATCATCAACCGTGTTTATCTTCACAAGCTTCTGAACAAAACATCCTATGAGCTCCTCACTGGTAAGAAGCCAAATGTCAGTTACTTCAGAGTATTTGGTGTCAGGTGCTGGATCAAGGATCCACATCACACTTCAAAATTTGCACCGAAAGCACATGAAGGTTTTATGCTTGGATACGGAAAGGATTCGCACTCCTACAGAGTCTTCAACCTCTTTCACTATAAAGTGGTTGAAACTGTGGATGTGCGGTTTGATGAGACTAACAGCTCGCAAAGAGAGCACCTGCCAAATGTGCTAGATGAAGTTCCATCCAGTGAATCCATCAAGCTTATGGGAACTGGAGAAATCATACCGTCTGAAGCTCAGCTTGAAGAGGAACTCATCTTCTCTGCACCTGATCAACCTGAAGACAATGCTCAGCCTGAAGACAATCCTTCCAACGATGAAAATGATCAGCAAGAGCAAAATCTTCGTCCTGTTCATCCTCGTGTTGCAAATGAAGTACAGCTTAAGAGAATAATTGACAGCATCAATGCACCTGGTACACTCACTCGTTCAAGGGCAACACAACTAGCAAATTTCTATGGACACTTCGCATTCATCTCAATATCTGGACCCAAGAAAGTTGATGAAGCCTTCATGGTACCTGAATGGATTCAAGCTATGCAAGAAGAGCTTCAACAATTTGAGTTGAATAATGTATGGGAAATGGTCAAGCGTCCTGATCCTCATAAGCGCAATATCATAGGCACTAAATGGATATATCGCAACAAGCAAGATGAACATGGTCAAGTTGTCAGAAACAAAGCTCGTCTCATTGCTCAAGGATACACTCAAGTTGAAGGAATTGGCTTCGATGAAACATTTGCTCCTGTGGCTAGGCTTGAAGCTATACGCATACTGCTAGCCTATGCAAGTCATCATAACATCCTTCTGTATCAAATGGATGTGAAGAGTGCTTTTCTCAATGGCAAGATTGAAGAAGAAGTGTATGTTGCACAACCGACTGGCTTTGAAGATCCAAAACATCCTGACATGTTGTATAAGCTCAACAAGGCACTGTATGACCTCAAACAAGCCCCTCGTGCTTGGTATGACATACTCAAAGACTTCCTGAAGAGCAAAGGCTTCAACCTGTTCCCTAGATCCCACACTCTTCATGAAGACATATGATGGTGAACTATTTGTGTGCCAAATATATGTGGATGACATTATCTTCGGCTGCACGAATCAGAAATACAGTGATGAGTTTGGATACATGATGCAAGAGCAATATCTGATGTCCATGATGGGAGAGTTGAAGTTCTGCCTTGGTCTTCAAATATGACAGAAACGCAATGGCATCTTCATATCTCAAGAGAAATACCTCAAAGATTGCCTGAAGAAGTTTGGAATGCAAGACTGCAAAGGTTACACGATGCCAATGATAGCTAAACACCATCTAGGTCCCGACGACAATGGTAAAGAGTTCATTCAAAAGGTATACCGCTCCATGATTGGTTCTTTGCTTTATTTATGTGCATCCAGGCCAGATATCATGCCTAGTGTTTGCATGTGTGCCCGATTCCAAGCGGCACCAAAGGAATCGCATCACTTAGTTGTGAAGCGAATTCTTCGATATTTGTCTCACACCCCAACACTAGGATTATGGTATCCAAAGGGTTCAGAGTTTGATCTAGTTGGATTCTCGAATGCTGATTATGCTGGTGACAAGGTGGATCACAAGTCTACATCAGGCACATGTCACTTTCTGGGACGATCACTTGTATGTTGGTCTTCAAAGAAGCAGAACTGTGTATCTCTCTCCACTGCTGAATCTGAATACATTCTTCTGGATCTTGCTGTGCTCAGCTCTATGGATGAAGCAAACACTCAAAGACTACGACATTCATCTGAAGCAAGTGCCACTCTACTGCGACAATGAAAGCGCCATCAAGATTGCTAACAACCCAGTTCGGCACTCGAAGACAAATCACATTGAAATTCGTCATCACTTTCTCAGAGATCATGTCATGAAGGAAGATATTGATATCATACACGTCAACACTGAAGTGTAACTGGCAGATATCTTCACAAAGCCCTTGGATGAGAAAAGGTTTTGCAAGTTACTGTGTGAGCTAAATATCTTGGAATCCTCAAAAGTCCTGTGATCAGGCACACATCCTAACACTTATGCATGTTGATGACTTAGATGTGCAACACACGAAGTAAAGTATGTCTTTAATCAATGAAGACTTACATTCTGAGTGTGAATAAATTAACGCGGAATTTGACTTCGGAGCACCAGATAATTGTGTGTCGTGTCTGGGTCTAATACTTCCTATACGGTGGGTAACGCCACCACCAAATTCTTCCCTTAGAAGTGTTTTTCTCATGGCGTTACATTTGCAAAGTCTTCGCATTTTGTTTGTCTTCAATATTAACATGGCCTCATGTTTATCTTCAATATACGGATTTAGTTTCTGTCCTCTACAGCATTCACTTATAGCTATGTCTTCGCATTGAATCTTTTGAACTAAGTGAATGTGATCGGACCCTAACCTTTCTATGCTCCTGTCTCAAGTCTATCTATCCAAATCATATGCATTCTATTGAAACTGTCGAATGTCTTCGCTGTGTCCTTGTCAGCAGGAGATACAGAGACAAACATTAAATCTGTTTTTAAATCCTCAATCCTTCTGCCTGAAACCCGGAGAAGTGGGAATGACCACCCGACAATCCAGGCGTGCGTGGGAATGTGGAACAACCTCCAATGTGCTGCATGATCGCCATGTGTCCTTCAGATGTGAACCGCCAGGGGCACCTGCGTAATAACGTTATGCCGTCCCTATCTCTATAAATACACGCCTCACCCCAGTCATTATCTCTTCTTCCACTCTCGCACAAACCCTAGCGCCACCGCTAGCATTCAACGACACCGGCGATGAAGCGCTTAGCTGCCGCGACCTCACCGACGCCGTCCTCACGCCGGTTGCAGACATCGTCTTCTCCGCCGTCGCCGTAGGTGTCCTCCGTTGCCAAGTTAGGGCACGGAAGATCGAACTGCTTGGCCTCCTCTCCCACTCCATCTAGCAGTTCCTCGTGTGGTAAATAAAACCTCCTTTTTACAGTCTTTTTGATCCGGTAGATTCATCATTTTCAACCACAAGTGGTTTCTATTCCCACAAGTTGGATCTATCTCATTCTACATCTCATAGCATTCCTAGTATGTTCACTTATGCTTCACAAAGTAGTTAGATTCCTCACTTGTACATATTCGTGGATTCGTACAAATCTAGAACCAACTCTCTACATATGAGTGAATGTCTTTGCACTATGAGGTCAATGTCTTCTAAACTGATTTATCTTCAAAATCTTCTAAGAATGCATATGACCTCTTCCCCTTCCCTCGCACCTTTAATGCTATCACAGGTACATGTCCGTGGGAGAATCCCTTGGTTCTCATAGTCGGCATTCATTTGCAGAGTTCTTACAGCATCATATAAATTCTCCTAAAGCCAGTTCTTGTCTGACCAGTAGACAGAACATTTTGACAGTGTTGAAGCCTTTCAGTCTAAACTTCATGGCAACAGAGAAATTTGCAAGGAAGGGTGGCAGACAGCGTCGTGGAAACACCTCAAGAGATTTGCCTCCTGAGCTCTATGAGTTGTACAAGACAGATCTAGAGGAGGACTACAATCAGCGGAAAACCCGAATCCAATGGATTCAAAGATATTGGGCAGAACAATGGTACAATTACAAGTTCGTTACCTAGGAATATGCTGAGAAGAATGCCATCAAGCGACCCTGGGGAGACATCTTGTACAAAAAACCTTCAACCCAGGTCCAGAGCTGAAGCCATTGAACAAGGCTTCTATCCTTGCATGGTCCATGGACTACAACCTGCAGATGCAGACCCATCTTCATCGCTATGGTGTCGTGATGACAATCTGTTCAACCGCAACTTCCAGTTTGCCAAGAACTCGGCCAAAGAAAACAAGAAGTCACGGGGATTAGACTTCAATCCAGGCCCATCTGCTCCTCGTGCCGATGGCACACGCGAAGCTGAACCCAATCTTGTTGGGCCCTTCTACAACCTAGAAGGCCTCATCACTCATATTATGGTTCAAGGGACAGCCGTGGATGAACCTGCAGACGACGCTGATTCTGACGAAGCGCCTGCACCACCGAAGCCAAAGAATCTGAAGAAACCTAAAGCTTCGAAGCCTTCCCCTGCACCAAAGGTTTCATGGGCGAAGCCTCTGGCCACTGCACCTCCTGAAGCTAGTGTGCAGTCTGAAGATCTTTCACGCATCTCCAAGTCCGCCAAAGTGAAGAAGCCCATGCAACCCACTGGTCAAGCACTGACCCCTGCTACTGTTTTGCGAAATGAAAATGACGCCATTGATCTGTCCAGTGACGACGATCTTGGCGATGACGCTCTTGAGCAGTTGATCAAGAGAAAGCAAGAGGCGGAAATCTTCAATGACCTTCCTCTCTTTGATGTGGAAATCTTAAACAAGTTCATTCATGAGTGGTTCGACAGCCCAAATGTTAGCTTTGATGATCTTCAGCTTCCAATTGGCCTCAGCATTGCCTTCCACGGAGCCATTGCTCCTGAGCTGGCTCTAGCTCAGAAAATTGTTGAGCTGAAGCATAAGATCGATTATGAAAAGGCTCAGTTCAAGAAGCACATGGCCAAGCTCAAAGTTGAAGACATTCAAAACTTCAAGGTCATGATGCATGAGCTCAAGGAAGCATTCCACAAGAAACGCGAAGAAGCCAAAGGTTCTCGTGAGCGCATGAAGGATCTTGCTACCAAATGTGTTCAAGAATGAAATGAAGCTGAAAAGCGCAAGGCTTTGGGCGACCAGGCATCAACCCCCGAATGGCTGCCAAGAAGAAGAAGAAGCCAGCTGTGGCAGAACTCGAAACATCAAGGCAGGAAGAACCTCGCATTGTCTTCCCAGCTAGTATGATAGGCTCGAAGCCTAAGGTCCCCACAGTGGCTTCAAAACTCAAGAAAACAAGGGTAGCTGAAGCCGAAGCCAGAAAACCCAAGACCAAAGCCACCACTGATGATGCTGCCCCAACCAAGAAACGGAAAACAAAGAAGAGAGACCGGGCTACTCCCACAGAGCCCCTTGATGTTGAGCCAATCTCAGTGGCTCGTCCTGCATTCGAACATCGAGAGCGACAGTTGATAGTTCATGATCCTACTTCCACAGAGGCTCCTGAAGCTGAAGACAATCCAGCTGTTGACCCCACCGCAGCTAAAGACATTGATCCTCACGACAATGTTGAAGATGATGAAGTCCTTCCTCAGATCGAGCGCAATTTGGTATCATCGCCTATGCTCACGCACAGCGAGCTCATCAGCATTGGTCGTCCTCTGACGCCAACTGCTCAGGATGCATCATGGGCTGATCACCCACAACAACAAGACACCCCAAGTGCTCCCCAACCACAAGATGATGATGACTTTGAGGCCCAGCCGACTCCATCTCCACAAGCGTCGCCAGCGTTCCGCAGGCTTCGCAAAGGATCAAGGCCCCAAGTCACTCCAACTGTGAACGTCTCTGAGTATGAAGCCAAAACGGCTGAAGATATTCCGATTGCATCAGCCGATGAAGAAGAAGAACCACGTGATGAAGAAAGAGTTGCTACACCACCAACCATTCCTGAAGTTGTTCTCGAGGAGAACGTGCCCGACCCTCCAGCTCCTGAAGTGGAGGTTACCAATACTGAGGCAGCCACCAACATCAACACTGAAGCCAATGATGTTGTCATGGCTGAAGCCAATGTGGCGCCTGAAGCTAATGTGGTGCCAGAAGTGCAACCACCTGAAGCAAATGTGGCGCCTGAAGCCAATGCTGCACCAGATGTAATCATTCCTCCTGAAGCTCATGTTCCCCTTGCAGCCCATGTCAACAAAAATGCCAATGCTCCTGTACCCCCTCCAAGACCTCATACTATTGAGCTGGCATTTGATCATGGTCATCCTGTTATGGTCTGCTGGCCCATTCTGGTTCCTCCACCTGTTGCGGGTCCACAATTTGACTATCATGTCAAGCACAGACCTCAAGTCCAGAAGCCCAAGCCAAGACTTCCAAGATTCCCAGGCACTACAACTTCACCTGGGGTCTTCAATGTGAATGGCTTCGTGGCACATAACACCTTCTTCAACAGCGCCAAGAACCCTTACACCAAACCTCGCATTTCATCGGATCGGTTCTGGAGCTATCAGCAGCACAGCTACTATTCATGCGTCTTATACAATCAAGGGCGCATATTTCCACATATGCATCTCGACACTGAAGCTATAGCTGGCCTGCCCTGTCTAGAAGAAGCGTTGGATTGCTTCAGAGACGCTGGACTCCTGAAATTTGTCACAGACAAGGAACACTGGAATGAAGAGCTTCTGTTACAGTTCTATGCAACTCTTCACATTCGAGGCTACAACAGGGATCCAAAGACTTGGGTCCTTGAGTGGATGACAGGCAATGTCCATCATGAAGCCAAAGCTCTTAATATCATTGAGCTCACATGCCTGCCCACTGCTGGTGAATACTATGAACCAGGTTGTCAACAACACCAGAATGCTTTGGAGAGCATTTTCCAGAAGCCAGAACCCAACATGAGCCAAATGCTGAGCATGATGAAGCCTTTGCCTCACAACGCTGAATACCCGTCTGAATTCTTCGTTGAAGACCTAGACTATGTGCCTCGCACCATTTATCATATCATCAGAAAAACTCTATGGCCTGTCAAAGGACATTGATCTGCAGCGAAGCTTGAAGGAGAAATGAAGACTTTGGTTTTCTATATCTTCAATGGCATCAGCTTCAATGCTCAAGACTTCTTCATCAGACAATTGGCTGCATCTGGCTCCGACATTTTTGGTCTGAAGTTCTACGCTCCGTGGGTAATGCGCCTTATCAAGCTCCACTCTGCCTTCAACTATCAGCTGTCTGTGCGCAATCATCTTGTATTCTTGCCAGAGGTTGATCTGTCTGTTGAAGCTATTTACCCAGAGCCTGCAAAGGATCCCATTTATCTTCACAATGCTGATCGTCAAAGCTTCACCCAGCCCATTGAAGGAGTTCAGGCAGTCTCTCGTGTTTATCCCTTGGCTGGTAACTCCCGTGCCCCTCGCGCTCAAACTGACGCCACTGAAAGCACCATTGCCCAAAGGCCTTGGAAGCGATCTCGTGTTCTCAATGACCGAGAGCTTCTCGTCGTGCTACACCAGAAACAGGATAAGCATCACAACTGGCTTAAGCGTCAAATGCAAAGCCTCTTGGTGGATGTCAATCGTATTCGCAATCTTGCCACCAAGAATGCCTTTGTTACTCATGAAACCTGTCGGAGGTCTTGGAAGAGTTTGACATTGCTTAGTGCTGAAGCTGGTCTGCAAGACGATGGCTTCACCGAAAGTTTCAAGTTTGACTCAACTCCTCCAAGGAATGCTCACTTGCGTCGGACTCCCTCACTTGAAGACTCTGACTATTCGTCCTCAGCTGCGGCGGTGAATGCCAGAGTCATCATGAACAAGATGATGCCACTTCACCTCCTCCAACTTTAGCTCGTGTCGACATTGCACCAAGTTCTTCTGCACCACCGGACCTCAATGACGACCCTGCTGTCTCGCCTGGTCCTTACTGACAAAAGGGGGATAAGCATATGAGTTGATAGTCTTCAAGCGGGTCCATATGGGTGGTTGCTTTACTTTTCGCTACTTTTTGCCAAGTGTTTACAACTCTCGCTTTTTGATACATTTGGTTCTTTGTGTTGTAACACTTAAACTCGATGGTCGTCTGCTACTTATTTGCTATTATGTTATGCGATGATAAATTCCGCATGTGCGATGATAACTTCCGCACTTAGGTCATTTTGCAGACGTCCATTTTTCATTATGCATGTCATTATCTTCGTTATATCAAATCATGCATGATGAATTGTCATCATAAGTTGAAGAGGATCTCCACAAGTACAACCTGCCATGTGCATTTGCATTCCAAAAGCAAATTACTTATATGCACATCTTCAGGGGGAGCCTTTGCCACTTATGAAGACAATACCCTATCCTTTACAATTTCACATATTTTATTCCCTGTTGAAAACTTCAACCAGTTTGTCATCAATCACCAAAAAGGGGGAGATTGTAAGTGCATCTAGTGCCACCCCTAGTTGGTTTTGGAGTATTGACGACAAACCTGGTTGAGGGACTAATGTGTTTGTGAGAATTGCAGGATAACACAGGTAGAAGTCCCTCATTGATTCGGTTTTCCTACCAGAGATGACCCCTAAAAATGTATGAAGACATTCAAGTC
The DNA here is from genome assembly GCF_002162155.2 of Triticum dicoccoides. Taxonomy (NCBI): domain Eukaryota; kingdom Viridiplantae; phylum Streptophyta; class Magnoliopsida; order Poales; family Poaceae; genus Triticum; species Triticum dicoccoides. Next base: position 298,578,919 of record NC_041392.1, on the reverse strand, counting down.
AAAGGTGGTATGTGAAGACATTCACATTGAAGACTGTGACAAGAGAAGACATTGCGTGAAGACTATGGAGCGCGAAGACTTAGTAGTTTCGTCGTTCTTTTTCTTCTTTGTTGAGCCATAGGAACCACCGTACTGTTAAGTGGGGTCCAAGTGAACCAGTCAGAATGACTAAAGTGATGCTTAACCAAAATCATATGTCTTCGAGCGAAGACAATGAGAACAAATCTTATCCAGAGCTGGATAAGTCAGCTTTGCTTGTAGCCCAAGTAAAGTTGCCGTGTGTGTTTGAAATCTGACCGTTGGAACACGTGTCAGTTCCTTAGTGACCCAGGGTCATTTCGGACAAATCAGGTCGGGTTGCCTAGTGGCTATAAATAGCCCACCCCCCTACAACCATAAACGGTTGGCTGCTCAGAGTTAGTGTACGGCTTTTGTCGTTTGAGAGCAACCCACCTCGAAGCCTTTGAGAGAGAAATCCTTGCGAGGACAAAGCCCTAAACACCCAGATCCAAAGAGTGTTAGGCATCACTGAAGTCTTCTTGTCTGTGTGATCTGAAGACTTATTACACTTGAGGACTGTGAATCCTCCAGCCGGTTAGGCGTTGCATTCTGAGCATCCAAGAGTTATTGTGGATCGCCGGTGAACGAAGTCTGTGAAGGTTTGGAAGTGTACCTTGAAGACTTACCAGAGTGATTGGGCGAGGACTGGGTGTCCTTAGCTCAAGGGGAATAAGGTGAAGACGCAGTCTTCTGAGTTGAATCTCAGCCTCCCTAACCAGACGTACAGTTGTCACAGCAACTGGAACTCGTCCAACAAATCATTGTCTTCAACGAGCCACTGGTTCTATCCTTCCCATCTATTTATTTGCAGATTGGTCCTTGTGAAGTCATTGCCTGTTTGCACTATCTATTTGTCTTCACTGTGTGACTACTTGTTCTGATTGGCTTCATACTATCTTCCATCCTGATCTATACTGCCTAGATGCTATTAGTCTTTGTGCTTTCATTTCATTGAATACTTGACTATGGCTTGCTTAGTGTAGTCTACCTTTCGAAACTTCCATGTTTTGAAGACTTTCATAAAAATCGCCTATTCACCCCCCCCCCTTCTAGTCGATCACTAGCACGTTCAGGCTGGCTGTTAGCGCTACCACCCAGGATGTGGTGGTAGCTCCAGACTTGTTCCGACAGCCGTCACTTCAATTAATAACGTACTAACAAGTTTTGGTATTTGATCTGAGTTGGCCATTGGCCTATACGCACTAACCGCCATGCGTGAACAGATATGGGCACTCGCCGTCGTATGTTTCTTCTGAAAGCTCTGTCAGACGTCCAGTTCAGCATTGTGGGCATGTCGGGCCAATGCCATCTAGGATGAGGTGGTGCTCGTCCCAGCTCATCGTATAACGACCCAGAATGCAAATTGCGATGGGCCCAAGACCCCATAGCGCTTAGGATGTAGACCAGCGGGGACCTTTCTGCGGAGCCTAGGTAGGACTACAACGTGTTGATCTTCCGAGGCCGGGCATGACCCAGGGAACTGTGTCCGGCCAGAGTAATCTAGCGTGTTGGGTAATGGGTGCACCCCTGCATGGAAATTATCTATTCGAATAGCCGTGTCCATAGTAACGGGCGCTCGGAGTTGTATCCCGATCTATTATAACTAGAAATGGATACTTGAGATATCTGATGGATATGTTGGCTCCGGGATTGCTTTCTCACAGGGAGTCGAGGAAGGATCTCTGGGCGTTAATTCTACAACATGTTTGTTAATTATAAAATGCTATTTTGTACTCTTTTGAATGTTGCAAGATGCTTGAAGATGCTAGTCTTCGATAGGCTAGGCTTTCCCTTCTCCTCTGGCATTTTGCAGTTCAGTCCACAGATACAACCCATTCATTTGATACCGACACATACTTAGCATAGTTATGATGCAAGTCTTGCGAGTAATTTGGATGATTACTCACGGTTGCTTTGCTACCTCATTTCCCTTATACCTGGTTGTTGCGATCAGATGGTGGATCCCAGGAGCCAGCAACCCCCGCCGACTACTACTACTACCCCGACGAAGCCTACTACTCAAGGAAATATGCCCTAGAGACAATAATAAAGTTGTTATTTATATTTCCTTATATCATGATAAATGTTTATTATTAATGCCAGAATTGTATTAACCGAAAACTTAGTACATGTGTGAATACATAGGCAAAACAGAGTGTCCCTAGTATGCCTCTACTTGACTAGCACGTTAATCAAAGATGGTTAAGTTTCCTGACCATAGACATGTGTTGTCATTTGATGAACGGGATCACATCATTAGAGAATGATGTGATGGACAAGACCCATCCGTTAGCTTAGCATAAATGATCGTTTAGTTTTATTGCTATTGCTTTCATCATGACTTATACATGTTCCTCTGACTATGAGATTATGCAACTCCCGAATACCGGAGGAACACCTTGTGTGCTATCAAACGACACAACGTAACTGGGTGAATATTAGGATGCTATACAGGTGTCTCCGATGGTGTTTGTTGGGTTGGCATAGATCGAGATTAGGATTTGTCACTCCGATTGTTGGAGAGGTATCTCTAGGCCCTCTCGGTAATGCACATCACTATAAACCTTGCAAGCAATGTGACTAATGAGTTAGTTGTGGGATGTTGCATTACGAAACGAGTAAAGAGACTTGCCAGTAACGAGAATGAACTAGGTATTGAGATACCGGCGACCAAATCTCGGACAAGTAACATACCGATGCCAAAGGGAACAACGTATGTTGTTATGCGGTTTGATCGATAAATATCTTCGTAGAATATGTAGGAGCCAATATGAGCATCCAGGTTCCACTATTGGTTATTAACCGGAGATGTGTCTCGGTCATGTCTACATAGTTCTCGAACCCGTAGGGTTCGCATGCTTAACGTTTGATGACGATTTGTGTGATGAGTTATGTGATTTTATGACCGAAGTTTCTTTGGAGTCCCGGATGAGATCGGGGACATCACGAGGAGTCTCGAAATGGTCGAGAGGTAAAAATTGATATATTCGAAGGCTATATTCGGACATCGGAAAGGTTCCGAGTGATTCGGGTATTTTTCGGAGTACCGGAGAGTTACGGGAATTCGCCGGGAGAAGTATTGGGCCTTATTGGGCCATACGGGAATAGAGGAAGCAGGCCAAAGGGAAGGAGGTGCCCCCCCCCCATACGTCCGAATTGGACTAGGGGAAAGGGGAGCGATGCCCCCCCCCTTGCCCTTTCCTACTCCCTCTCTCTTTCCCTCTTTCTTCTCTCCTACTCCGGAAAGGAAAAGGGGAATCCTACTAGGACTTGGGAGTCCTAGTAGGACTCCCCACACTTGGCGCGCCCCCTCTAGGGCTGGCCTCCTCCTCCTCCCTCCTTTATATACGTGGGCAGGAGACACCCCAAGGCACAACAGACAATCTCTTAGCCATGCGCGGTGCCCCCCACCACAGTTACACACCTCCGTCATATCGTTGTAGTGCTTAGGCGAAGCCCTGCGGCGGTAACTTCATCATCACCTTCACCACGCTGTCCTGCTGACGAAACTCTCCCTCGGCCTCAACTGAATCAAGAGTATGAGGGACGTCACCGAGCTGAACATATGCAGATCACGGAGGTGCCGTATCTTCGGTGCTAGGATCGATCGGATCATGAAGACGTACGACTACATCAACCGCGTTGTCATAATGCTTCCACTTACGGTCTACGAGGGTACGTGGACAACACTCTTCCCTCTCGTTGCTATGCATCACCTAGATGGATCTTGCATGTGCGTAGGAATTTTTTTGAAATTACTGCGGTCCCCAACAATGGCATCCGAGCCAGGTCTATGCGTAGATGTTATATGCATGAGTAGAACACAAAGGAGTTGTGGGTGTGGGTATATACATATTGCTTGCCGTCACTAGTTGATTCCTGATTCGGCGGTATTGTTGGATGAAGTGGCTCATACCGACATTACGCGTACGCTTACGCGAGACTGGTTCTACCGACGTGCTTCGCACACAGGTGGCTAGTGGGTGTGTGTTTATCCAACTTTAGTTGAATCGGATTCAATGAATAGGGTTCTTTCTGAAGATCAAAAAGCAATCACTATACCGCGTTGCGGTTTTTAAAGCGTAGGTAAGAACGGTTCTTGCTCTGCCCGTAGCAGCCACGTAAAACTTGCAACAAGAATGTAGAGGACGTCTAAATTGTTTTTGCAGGGCTTGTTGTGATGTGATATGGTCAAGACGTGATGAGATATAAGTTCTTGTATGAGAAGATCATGTTTTGTTGAAGCTATCGGCAACTAGCAGAAGCCTTATGGTTGTCTCTTTATTGCATAAGATGCAAGCGCCAAATAATTGCTTTACTTTATCGTTATGACACATTGATAGAGATCAAGATGATGGAGATCATGGTGTCATGCCGGTGACGATGGAGATCATGACGGTACTTTGGAGATGGAGATGAAAGGCGCAAGATGATCATGGCCATATCATGTCACATATTATGATTGCATGTGATGTTTATCCTTTATGAATCTTATTTTGCTTAGTTTGGCGGTAGCATTATAAGATGATCCCTCACTAAATTTCAAGGTATAAGTGTTCTCCTTGAGTATGCATCGTTGCGACAGTTCGTCGTGCCGAGACACCACGTGATGATCGGGTGTGATAAGCTCTACGTTCACATACAACGGGTGCAAGCCAGTTTTGCACACGCGGAATACTCGGGTTAAACTTGACTAGCCTAGCGTATGAAGATATGGCCTCGGAACACTGGAGACCAAAAGGTCGAGCGTGAATCATATAGTAGATATGATCAACATAATGATGTTCACCATTGAAAACTACTCCATCTCACGTGATGATCAGACATGGTTTAGTTGATTTGGATCACGTGATCATTTAGATGACTAGAGGGATGTCTATCTAAGTGGGAGTTCTTAAGTAATATGATTAATTGAACATTAATTTATCATGAACTTAGTCCTGATAGTTTTGCATAACTATGTTGTATATCAATAGCTCGCTATGTAGCTCCCCTTTTTTATATATGTTCCTAGAAAAAACTATGGTGAAAGATGATAGTAGCAATGATGCGGACTAGGTCCGTGATCTGAGGATTATCCTCATTGCTGCACAGAAGAATTATGTCCTTGATGCACCGCTAGGTGACAGACCTATTGCAGGAGCAGATGCAGACGTTATGAACGTTTGACAATCTCGGTATGATGACTACTTGATAGTTTAGTGCACCATTCTTTATGGATTAGAACCGGGACTTCAAAAATGTTTTGAACACCATGAAGCATATAAGATGTTCCAAGAGTTGAAATTGGTATCTCATACTCATGCCCATGTCAAGAGGTATGAGACCTCTGATAGTACTTTGCCTACAAGATGGAGGAGAATAGCTCAACGAGGGAGCATGTGCTCAAAATATCTGAGTACTACAATCACTTGACTCAAGTGGGAGTTAATCTTCCCGATAAGATAGTGATTGATAGATTTCTCTAGTCACTATCACCAAGTTACTAGAACTTCGTGATGAACTATAACATACAAGGGATAATGGAAACGATTCCCAAAGCTCTTCGTGATGCTGTAATCGGCGAAGGTTGAAATCAAGAAAAGGCATCAAGTGTTGATGGTTGACAAGACCACTAGTTTCAAGTAAAAGGGCAAGGGAAAGAAAGTGAACTTTAAGAAGAATGGCAAGCAAGTTGCCACTCCCATGAAGAAGCCCAAAGCTAGACCCAAGCCTGAAACTGAGTGCTTCTACTACAAAGGAAATGATCACTAGAAGTGGAACTGCCCTAGATACTTGGCGGATAAGAAGGATGGCAAAGTGAACAAAGGTATATTTGATATACATGTTCTTGATGTGTACTTTACTAGTGTTTATAGAAAACCCCTCGGTATTTGATACTAGTTCAGTTGCTAAGAGTAGTAACTCGAAACGGGAGTTGAAAAATAAACAAAGACTAGTTGAGGACGAGGTGACGATGTGTGTTGGAAATGATTCCAAGGTTAATAAGATCACCATCGCACACTCCCTTTACCTTCGGGGTTGGTGTTGAACCAAAAATAAATGTTATTTGGTGTTTGCATTGAGCATAATATGATTGGATCATGTTTATTGCAATAGGTTATTCATTTAAGTCAAAGAATAATAGTTATTATGTTTACATGAATAAAACCTTCTGTGGTCATACACCCAAGGTAAATGGTTTATTGAATCTCGATCATAGTGATACACATATTCATAATATTGAAGCCAAAAGATGCAAAGTTAATAATGATGGGGCAACCTATTTGTGGCACTGCCGTTTAGGTCATATTGGTGTAAAGCGCATGAAGAAACTCCATGTTGATGGACTTTTGGAATCACTTGATTATGAATCACTTGATGCTTGCGAACCATGCCTCATGTACTAGATGACTAAGACTCCATTCTCCAGAACAATGGAGCGAGCAACTAACTTATTGGAAATAATACATACTGATGTATGTGATCCGATAAGTGTTGAGGCTCGCGACGGGTATCGTTATTTTCTAACCTTCATAGATGATTTGAGCAGATATAGGTATATATACTTAATGAAACATAAGTCTGAAACATTTGAGAAGTTCAAAGAATTTTAGAGTGAAGTGGAAAACATTGTAACAAGAAAATAAAGTTTCTAAGATCTCATCGCGGAGGCGAATATTTGAGTTACGAGTTTGGTCTTCATTTGAAACAATGTGGAATAGTTACGCAACTCACGCCACCTGGAACACCACAGCATAATGGTGTGTCCGGACATTGTAATCGTACTTTATTTGATATGGTGCGATCTATGATGTCTCTTATCGATTTACCACTATCGTTTTGGGGTTATGCATTAGAGACAGCTGCATTCATGTTAAATAGGGCACCATCTAAATCCGTTCAGATGGCACCGTATGAACTATGGTTTGGCAAGAAACCAAAGTTGTCGTTTCTTAAAGTTTGACGTTGCGATGCTTATGTGAAAAAGTTTCAAACTGCTAAGCTCGAACCCAAATCGGAGTAGTGTGTCTTCATAGGATACCCAAAAGAAAATATTGGGTACACCTTCTATCACAGATCTGAAGGAAAGATATTTTGTTGCTAAGAATGGACCCTTTCTAGAGGAGTTTCTCTCGAAAGAAGTGAGTGGGAGGAAAGTAGAACTTGATGAGGTAATTGTACCTTCTCCCGAATTGGAAAGTAGTTCATCACAGAAATCAGTTCCAGTGATTCCTACACCAATTAGTGAGGAAGCTAATGATGATGATCATGAAACTTCAGATCAAGTTACTACCGAACCTCGTAGGTCAACCAGAGTACGATCCGCACCAGAGTGGTACGGTAATCCTGTTCTGTAAGTCATGTTACTAGACCATGACGAACCTACGAACTATGAGGAAGCGATGATGAGCCCAGATTCCACAAAATGGCTTGAGGCCATGAAATCTGAGATGGGATCCATGTATGAGAACAAAGTATGGACTTTGATTGACTTGCCCGATGATCGGTGAGTCATTGAGAATAAATGGATCTTCAAGAGGAAGACGGACGCTGATAGTAGTGTTACTATCTACAAAGCTCGAATTGTCACAAAAATATTTTCGACAAGTTCAAGGTGTTGACTACGATGAGATTTTATCACTCGTATTGATGCTTAAAAGACTGTCCGAATCATGTTAGCAGTTGCCGCATTTTATGAAATCTGGCAAATGGATGTCAAAACTGCATTCCTTAATGGATTTCTTAAAGAAGAGTTGTATATGATGCAACCAGAAGGTTTTGTCGATCCTAAAGGTGCTAACAAAGTCAGCAAGCTCCAGCAATCCATCTATGGACTAGTGCAAGCATCTCGGAGTTGGAATATAAGCTTTGATAAAGTGATCAAAGCATATGGTTTTATACAGACTTGCGGTGAAGCCTGTATTTACAAGAAAGTGAGTCGGAGCACTACAACATTTCTGATAAGTATATGTGAATGACATATTGTTGATCGGAAATAATGTAGAATTTTCGGGAAAGCATAAAGGAGTGTTTGAAAGGAGTTTTTCAAAGAAAAGACCTCGGTGAACCTGCTTACACATTGAGCATCAAGATCTATAGAGATAGATCAAGACGCTTGATAAGATTTTTCAATGAGTACATACCTTGACAAGATTTTGAAGTAGTTCAAAATGGAACAGTCAAAGAAGTTCTTGCCTATGTTGCAAGGTCTGAAGTTGAGTAAAGACTCAAAACCCGACCACAACAGAAAATAGAAAGAGAATGAAAAATCATTCCCTGTGCCTCAGTCATAGGTTCTATAAAGTATGCTATGCTGTGTACCAGACCTATTGTGTACCTCACCATAAGTTTGGGAAGAGGGTACAATAGTGAACCAGGAGTGGATCACTGGTCAACGGTCAAAAATATCCTTAGTCGAATAAGGAAATGGTTCTCGTTTATGGAGGTGACAAAGAGTTCGTCGTAAAGAGTTACGTCGATGCAAGCTTTGACACCGATCTGGATGACTCTAAGTCTCGATCTAGATACATATTGAAAGTGGGAGCAATTAGCTAGAGTAGCTCCATGCAAAGCATTGTAGACATAGAAAATTTTCAAAATACATACGGCTCTGAATGTGGCAGACCCGTTGACTAAATTTCTCTGACAAAAAAACATGATCACTCTTCGGGTGTTAATCACATAGCAATGTGAACTAGATTGTTGACTCTAGTAAACCCTTTGGGTGTTAGTCACATGGAGATGTGAACTAATCACATAAAGATGTGAAATATTGGTGTTAAATCACATGATGATGTGAACTAGATTATTGACTAGTGCAAGTGGGAGACTGAAGGAAATATGCCCTAGAGGCAATCATAAAGTTGTTATTTATATTTCCTTATATCATGATAAATATTTATTATTAATGCTAGAATTGTATTAACCAAAAATTAGTACATGTGTGAATACATAGACAAAACGGAGTGTCCCTAATTCGCCTCTACTTGACTAGCGCGTTAATCAAAGATGGTTAAGTTTCCTGACCATAGACATGTGTTGTCATTTGATGAATGGGATCACATCATTAGAGAATGATGTGATGGACAAGTGCCATCCATTAGCTTAGCATAAATGATCGTTTAGTTTTATTGCTATTGCTTTCATCATGACTTGTACATGTTCCTCTGACTATGAGATTATGCGACTCCCGAATACCGGAGGAACACCTTGTGTGCTATCAAACGTCACAACATAACTGGGTGATTATAAAGATGCTCTATAGGTGTCTCCGATGGTGTTTGTTGAGTTGGCATACATCGAAATTAGGATTTGTCACTCCGATTGTCGGAGAGGTATCTCTGGGCCCTCTCGGTATGTTGCGTCACTATAAGCCTTGCAAGCAATGTGACTAATTAGTTAGTTGCAGGATGTTGCATTACGGAACGAGTAAAGAGACTTTCCAGTAACGAGATTGAACTAGGTATTGAGATACCGATGATCAAATCTCGGCCAAGTAACATACCGATGACAAAGGGAACAACGTATGTTGTTATGCGGTTTGACCGATAAAGATCTTCGTAGAATATGTAGGAGCCAATATGAGCATCCAGGTTCCACTATTGGTTATTGACCGGAGATGTGTCTCGGTCATGTCTACATAGTTCTCGAACCCGTAGGGTCCGCACGCTTAACGTTCGATGATGATTTGTATTATGAGTTATGTTATTTGATGACCAAAATTTGTTCAGAGTCCCGAATGAGATCGGGGACATGACGAGGAGTCTCGAAATGGTCGATAGGTAAAAATCAATATATTGGAAGGCTATATTCGGACATGGGAAAGGTTCCAAGTGATTCGGGTATTTTGCGGAGTACCGGAGAATTACGGGAACTCGCCGGGAGAAGTATTGGGACTTATTAGGCCATACGGGAATAGAGGAGGTAGGCCAAAAGGAGGGAGGTGCGCCCCCCCCCCCCATAGGTCTGAATTGGACTAGGGGAAAGGGGGCAGCGCCCCCCCCCCCTTGCCATTTCCTACTCCCTCTCTCTTTCCCTCTTTCTTCTCTCCTACTCCGGAAAGGAAAAGGGGAATCCTACTAGGACTTGGGAGTCCTAGTAGGACTCCCCACACTTGGCGCGCCCCCTCTAGGGCGGGCCTCCTCCTCCTCTCTCCTTTATATACGTGGACAGGGGACACCCCAAGGCACAACAGACAATCTCTTTTCCTTGTGTGGCGCCCCCCTCCATAGTTACACACCTCGGTCAAATCATCGTAGTGCTTAGGCGAAGCCCTGCGCCGGTAACTTCATCATCACCGTCACCACGCTGTCGTGCTCACGAAACTCTCCCTCGGCCTCAACTGGATCAAGAGTACGAGGGACGTCACTGAGCTGAACGTGTGAAGATCCCGGAGGTGCCGTATCTTCGGTGCTAGGATCGGTCGGATCGTGAAGACGTAAGACTACATTAACCGCGTTGTCATAACGCTTCCGCTTATGGTCTACGAGGGTACGTGGAAAATACTCTTCCCTCTCGTTGCTATGCATCACCTAGATGGATCTTGCATGTGCGTAGGATTTTTTTTTTGAAATTACTACGTTCCCCTAGAGTGGCATCCAAGCCAGGTCTATGCGTAGATGTTATATGCATGAGTAGAACACAAAGGAGTTATGGGCGTGGGTATATACATATTGCTTTCCGTCACTAGTTGATTCTTGATTTGGTGGTATTGTTGGATGAAGCGACTCAGACCGACATTACATGTACGCTTACGTGAGACTGGTTCTACCGACGTGCTTCGCACACAGGTGGCTAGTGGGTGTCTATTTCTCCAACTTTAGTTGAATCAGATTCAATGAACAGGGTTCTTTCTGAAGATCAAAAAGCAATCACTATACTGCATTGTGGTTTTTTATGCGTAGGTAAGAGCGGTTCTTGCTCAGCCCGTAGCAGCCATGTAAAACTTGCAACAAAGAAGTAGAGGATGTCTAACTTGTTTTTGCAGGGCATGTTGTGATGTGATATGGTCAAGACGTGATGAGATGTAAGTTGTTGTATGAGATGATCATGTTTTGTTGAAGCTATCGGCAACTGGCAGAAGCCTTATGGTTGCCTCTTTATTGCATAAGATGCAAGCGCCAAATAATTGCTTTACTTTATCGCTATGTGATAGCAATAGTTGCAAGAGCAATAGTTGGCGAGACGACCATGTGATGACACATTGATAGAGATCAAGATGATGGAGATCATGGTGTCATGCCGGTGACGATAGTGTAACGCCCTCGATGCGTCTATATCTCCTACGTGTCGAAGCACGACTTAGAGGCATAACCGCATTGAAAGCAATATCGCAAGTGAGGTAATCTTCACAACAACCCATGTAAATAAATAAAGGAGAGAAGTACATAGTTGTCTTACACTCGCCACGTCACACAAATACATAAATAACATTACATTCATCCAATACACTCAGGGTCCGACTATGGTACCAAAATAAAGATCGACCCCCAAATGCGACAAAGTCCCCGATCGCCCCAACTGGGCACCAGTACTGATCACCTGGGAAAGACACATAGTAACGACAAGATTGTTCATTGGACTCCCACTTGAGCTCGGTCATATCATCTGGAGCGGTATCATCGGTCCCTGCATCTGGTTTTGGAAGTAAACTGTGAGTCACGTGGACTCAGCAATCTCGCACCCTCGCGATCAAGACTATTTAAGCTTATAGGTAAGGTAAAGGTATGATGTGGAGCTGCAGCAAGCGACTAGCATATATGGTGGCTAACAAGCACAAATGAGAGCGAGAGGAGAAGGCAAAAGCACGGTCGAACAACTATGATCAAGAAGTGATCCTAGAACAACCTGCGCCAAGCATTACTCCAACACCGTGTTCACTTCCCAGACTCCGCCTAGAAGAGACTATCACGGTTACACATGCGGTTGGTGCATTTTAATTAAGTTAAGTTTCATGTTATCTACAACCGGACATTAACAAATTCCCATCTGCCCATAACCGCGGGCACGGCTTTCAAAAGTTCACATCCCTGCAAGGGAGTCCCAACTTAGCCCATCACAACCTCTCAGGATCAGCAAAGGATATTCCTTCTCCCAAGACAATCTGGTCAGACTCGGCATCCCTGTTACAAGACATCCTCGACAATGGTAAAACAAGTCCAGCAACACCGCCCGAATGTGCCGACAAATCCTGATAGGAGATGCACATATCTCGTTCTCAGAGCACACTCAGATAGGTCAAGCTATGAGTAAAACCAACCCTCAAGTTGCCCCGAGGTGGCCCCGCAGGCTGCCAGTTCGGACCAACACTCAGAGGAGCACTGGCCCGGGGGGTTTAAATAAAGATGACCCTTGGGCTCCGGAAACCCAAGGGAAAAAGAGGCTAGGTGGTAAATGGTAAAACCAAGGTTGGGCATTGCTGGAGGAGTTTTATTCAAGGCGAACTGTCAAGGGGTTCCCATTATAACCCAACCGTGTAAGGAACGCAAAATCCGGGAACATAACACCGATATGACGGAAACTAGGGCGGCAAGAGTGGAACAAAACACCAGGCATAAGGCCGAGCCTTCCACCCGTTACCAAGTATATAGGTGCATTAAGATAAACAATATAATATGGTGGTATCCCAACAATAAACATGTTCCAACAAGGAACGATCTCCAATCTTCACCTGCAACTAGCAACGCTATAAGAGGGGCTGAGCAAAGCGGTAACATAGCCAAACAATGGTTTGCTAGGACATGGTGAGTTAGAGGCTCGACATGGTAATACGGTAGGCATGATAAGCAAGTGGTAGGAATCGTAGCATAGGCATAGCAAAAGAGCGAGCATCTAGCAAGCAAAGATGGAAGTGATTTCGAGGGTATGGTCATCTTGCCTGCAAAGTTTTCAGAGTTGCCTTGATCCTCGTAAGCGAACTCAACGGGCTCCTCATTCACGAAATCTTCTCCCAGCTCTACCCAAACAAGAACAACAAGCAAAAAGAACACAATCAACCACGTGCAATGCTCAAGCAATATGATGCAAACATGGTATGATATGCGGGATGCGATATGTGATGCATATGCATGATTTGGAAAGGAATGATTGAACCTGGCCTCAACTTGGAAATCCAAGAGTGCCACTGGAAAGGTGAGGTGATTTCGGTTGAAATCGATATAAAGATCACCGGATTCGGATGCACGGTTTGGAAATGGCAAGCAAAACAAATATGGCACCGGCCTGTGATAATCAGCAAGTAGCCATCTAAATGCATCAAGATAAATATGCTACAGCACTCAAACATGACAACCAAATACATGGCAGGGATCCACTCATGAATCTTGACAAAAGATGAACACTGAGCTACGGCTAAATCATACATTAACAGGTTCAAACAAGCATGGAAAAAGTGCAAATGATAACAGGTTTCAGACTTGGTGAAATTAACAGCATGACAGGAATTTATCATTAGGAAGCAATCTTTAGAGCATGAAAACTACATGCTACAGGAACATATCATGGCAAATCAAGGCATGGCATGAAGCTACTCTAAGCATATAAAAAAAGTCCCTTAGAGACCTTGAGCCAAAAGGGATCAGAAAATACAATTGCAAGCATGTGAACATAGCAAAAACATAAACAGATTCAAACTTGGTGAAAAACTGGAGCATGCAAAACAGTTAACAAGTAGACATGTTTACGAGCTCTATGCACTCACTACGGAGCATGGCATGATAAAATAAGCATATACCCATCAATAAGACATGGCATATAAGCTATACATGTCAAGAACAACATCATAGCATGCACGGATCAATAGCAACGACCTCGGCAAAATCGCTAAACATGTTAACAATCTGCTAGGAACATTTTATAGCAAAAGTAGAGCTCGATTGACTCAAGCTAGGGTGCTCCATAATTGCAAATAAAGACATGGATGGATAGATCACAACAATATCTACAAAAGATCCTTACCGATCATCCTTAAAAGAGGCACGGATCACTAGGAAACAACATGAACATATGGCATAAAAGTAAAAACAGGACAAGGACTTGATGAAATTCTAAGTCCCTGAAATCAGCATCATTGAGTAAGCTACTTTGCATGCTTGTGCTAGTCACCACAAAGATCACAAAAAATACATGGCATACACCCCTGTAAAGATGGCATGGCATTCTACAAAACACATGTAGAGCTCAGGATCATAGCATGCACACATTAATCATGGCAAAAATGACAAAAGGCCATTTGCTGAAACAGATCCGAAATATTCCTCACCTAGCCCTCTTCCAACAGCATTTCGGGCATCAAGATGAGCTCAAATGAAAATGATGCAATGAGATGAAATGATGTACTCGTCGAGGCGAACAATTTTATATGCTACATGTACGAATCGGAGATACGGATGCAGAGTTATGACATGATGAAGATTGCAAAAATGCTAGGGTTAGGGACGAAAAGTCAACCCTGAGATGAATCTGGATCTGGATCCGGCCCGATGTGCACTGTTCACCGGCGGAGTCCGAAGTCGCCGGAGATGTGAGGCTCACCGGAGGAAGGAGAGGCCGGGGCGGCGCTGGCTTGCCGGGGCGACGCGGCGGAGGAGGAGAGCGGCGGCTGGAGCGGCGACGAGGCGGCGCGGGGCGGACAGGGGCGGCGGCGTGGCGAGCTGGGAGGCACCAGCGGGCGGCTCCCTGACATAGTTTCCGGCGAGGGCACCCGCGATGGCGCGGCGACCAGAGTGGAGGAGGACAAAGGCGGGTGGCGGCGGATCCCGAATGGGCCTCGGGGGCCAGACGCGGGCTCCCCGGGCCGGCGGCGGGATGAGGGCGGTGCCTCCACGTGGCGGCGTCCTATTGGCGGCAGCGGTGTGTCCGGCGGCCGGCGGACGTGTCCGGCCACGCAGAGAGGGAAAATAGGGTTTCGGGAAGAGGAGATCGGGGAATGAAATGGAGGGGTCTTTATATAGGCGTAGAGGGAGCTAGGAAGCTCCAAATGAGGTGCGGTTTGCGGCCACGCGATCGTGATCGAACGATCTAGATGATGGAGAAGGTTTAGGTGGGTTTTGGGCCACTTTGGTGGGGTGTTGGGCTGCAACACACACAAGGCTTTTTCGGTCCCTCGGTTAACCGTTGGAGTATCAAATGAAGTCCAAATGGCACGAAACTTGACAGGTGGTCTACCGATAGTAAACCAAGACCGCAGGACAAGTATTGGTCCAATCCGAAAACGTTTAACCCCCACACACGAAAAGAGGTAGAAAGGACCACCGGAGGACATAGGAGCGGCGGAATGCAAAACGGACAACGGGGAAAATGCTCGGATGCATGAGACGAACACGTATGCAAATGCGATGCACATGATGACATGATATGAGATGCATGACAAAGACAAAACACACGGAGGCTAAAAACTCGACAACGAGGAAATAAAATAACATAGTGCCGGAAACGACAACAATTGGGATACATATAAGGTAAATTACATCCGGGATGTTACAACACTCCACCACTACGAAAGGATCTCGTCCCGAGATCTAGGACTGGGAAACTCCGGGTACTCAGAACGGAGGTGATCCTCGCGTTCCTAGGTGGATTCACGGTCGGAATGATGTGACCGCTTGAATTTCAGGAATTTGATTGACTTGTTGCGAGTCTTGCGCTCAGTTTCTTCAAGAATAGCAACGGGTGCCCACGATAAGACATGTCTTCTTGGAGTTCAATGTCTTCGAAGTTGACGGTGCGGTTAGGGGTCTTGAAGCACTTGCGGAGTTGAGAGACATGGAACACGTCGTGCACGTTTGCAAAGTTGGTGGGAAGCTGAAGTTGATAGGCGATATCGCCTCTTTTGCTGACGATCTTGAAAGGACCCACGTATCTAGGGGCAAGCTTCCCTTTGATACCGAAGCGACGAGTACCTTTCATTGGAGAGACGCGGAGGTAAACATGATCTCCGATCTCGAAAGCCAAATCACGATGTTTACTATCATAGTAACTCTTTTGGCGCGATTGCGCGACTTTGAGGTTATCACGAATGACTTTGCACATTTCCTCTGCCTTTGTGATCAAGTCATTGCCAAGAAGTTGACGTTGACCAGTCTCTGACCAGTTAAGAGGAGTACGACACTTCCTGCCATAGAGAATTTCAAATGGGGCCTTGCCCGAACTCGCTTGAAAGTTGTTGTTGTAGGAAAACTCGGCATATGGAAGACAATCTTCCCACTTCATACCGAAAGAGATAATGCAAGCCCTGAGCATATCTTCAAGAATCTGATTGACACGCTCGACTTGGCCACTAGTTTGAGGACGAAAAGCTGTGCTGAAACGGATGTTGGTGCCCATGGCCTTTTGAAAAGAATCCCAAAATTTGGAGGTGAAGATGCTGCCATGGTATGAAGATATCAACTGTGGAATGCCCTGTAGAGAGACAATCCGGGAGGTATATAGCTTTGCCAATTGAGCTGCTATGATAGACTCTTTGATAGGAAGGAAATGAGCCACTTTAGTGAGTTTGTCGATGACAACGAAGATAGCATCATTGCCACGCTTGGACTTTGGAAATCCAGTCACGAAGTCCATCTCAATATGGTCAAACTTCCATTCTGGAATGGCAAGAGGTTGGAGGAGACCAGCTGGTCGTTGGTGTTCTGCCTTCACTCTTCTACAGACGTCACATTCATTCACGAACTGAGCAATCTCGTGCTTCATTCGAGTCCACCAATACGACTGCTTGAGGTCATGGTACATCTTTGTACTTCCAGGGTGGATAGAGAGGAGTGAATCGTGAGCCTCGTTCATAATGAATTTACGAAGGTCACCTTTAGGCACAACAATGCGATCCTCGAAGAATAGAGTATCCTTGTCATCAAGGCGATAGCACTTGTACTTGGGTTGACTCTTGGCAATCCCAATCTTCACCTTCTTCACCATAGCATCAAGAAGTTGAGCCTCGCGAATCTGATCTTCCAAAGTAGGAGAGACTTGGAGGTTGGCGAGGAAACCTTGAGGAACAACTTGTAGATTGAGTTTGCGGAAAGCTTCACAAAGCTCGGGTTGGTAAGGCTTGAGAATCTAACTGTTGTAGTAAGCCTTCCTGCTCAATGCGTCAACAATTACATTGGCCTTGCCTGGAGTATATTCGATACTCAGATTATACTCTTGAATCATTTCGACCCAATGAGTCTGCCTGAGGTTGAGATTAGGCTGAGTGCAGATGTACTCGAGACTCTTATGATCAGCGAAGATGTCCACTTTTCTTCCCAATAAGAGATGTCTCCAAGTCAAAAGAGCATGCACAACTGCCGCCAACTCGATATCATGAGTGGGGTAGTTCTTTTCATTGGGCTTCAACTGGCGTGAGGTATAGGCCACAACTTTCTTCTCTTGCATCAACACTGCACCAAGACCTTGAAGAGAGGCATCACAAAAGACCTCAAATGGTTTGGATTCATCAGGAGGAGTCAGAACTGGAGCAGTGACTAACTTCTCTTTCAGGGTCTTGAAAGCGATGTCACATTCAGGAGACCAAACGTACTTGACGTGCTTCTGGAGAAGTTTGGAAAGAGGCTTCGTGATCTTTGAGAAGTTCTCAACGAACCTTCGGCAATAGCTTGCGAGACCAAGGAAGCTGTGGAGTTGCTTCACATTCTGAGGTGGTTCCCAATTCACAATTGCAGACACCTTCTTAGGATTCACAGCAATGCCCTTGGCAGATATGATATGCCCAAGGTAGAGAACCTCATCGAGCCAAAACTCGCACTTTGAAAACTTGGCATAGAACTGATGTTCTCTGAGCTTATCCAACACCAAACGCAAGTGCTTGGCATGATCTTCCTTGTTCTTGGAAAAGACCAAAATGTCATCGAGGTAGACCAAGACAAAGTCATTTGTGTAGGGGTTGAAGATGAAATTCATCATGCGAGAGAAAGTCGGAGGAGTGTTGACGAGGCCGAAAGACATGATAGTATATTCATATGAACCATAGCTTGTTCTTAATGCTGTCTTGGGGATATCTTGCTCACGAATGTGAATCTAATGATAGCCCATACGGAGATCAAGCTTGGAGAATACTTGAGCACCTTTGAGTTGTTCAAACAACTCATTGATGTTGGGAAGTGGGTACTTGTTCTTTATAGTCTTCTTGTTCAATGGACGGTAGTCGACACAGAGTCGGTCTGTTCCATCCTTCTTCTTCACAAAAAGAACTCCACAACCCCATGGAGAAGAACTAGGCCGGATGAGACCCATTCTCTCTTGAATATCGAGTTGCTTCTTTAGCTCCTTCAACTCTTCAGGTCCAACCTTGTAAGGATGTTTGCGAACAGGTTCCGTGCCAGGCTCAAGATCGATGATGAATTCAACTGGCCGATGCGGAGGCATTCCTGGAAGCTCTTCTGGAAAGACGTCTTGATATTCGCAAACGACTAGAATTTGAGAGATGGCATCCAGCTCGCCCTTCTCATTGAGAGAAAACAGTCGGATGGTATCATCCCTTGCGGCAAAGACAATTACATCCTCAGACGAATGAGTCAATTGAATCTGTCTGGAAGCACAATCAAGCTGAGCCTTGTGCTTAGAAAGCTAGTCTATTCCAAGAATAAGATCAATATCCGAGTTACCAAGGACCATTGGAGAAGAAAGAAACTTATAGTCGCCCAACGTGATAGTCACATATGGAACCACCAAACTGGCACTCAAATATTTGCCAGGAGAAATGATATCCATTTGTTTGCCCAAATGAGAAGAAACGAATTCATTCTTGGAAAAAATGGCTTTGACATGAAACAATGCGATGCACCAGTATCAAAAAGTACTTTTGCAGGAACATCGTTAACAGGAAGGTTACCCATAATGACATCTGACGAGTCATCTGCCTGAGCTGCATTCATCAAGTTGACCTTGGTGTGCTTGGGGTTATGCTTGACCACTGCATTGCTAGCAGATCTCACAAGAGGAGGAGGAGGGAGACGCCTCTGATTGAAGCATTTGTTGGCATAGTGACCCTTCTGTTGGCACTTGTTGCACGTGACCTCCAAGAGCGGACGGTGATACAGAGCACTTTATCTTGAAGCTTGAGACGAAGTCTTGTTCTGAAAACCAGGGTTGGGTGGGTGGGAAGATCCATTGCCACCTTTGCTCTTCTTCCGATAAGGCTGACGGAACGGAGGAGGAGGAAGCCAATACTTTTGCTGCTTAGCCACTTGAGTTGAGGAAGAAGGAGTTGCATCTCTGACTCCCTTCTTGGAAGCATCGCACTTCAGTTGGGCAGCCTCTTGCTTCATTACCATGTTGTAGAACTCATCGTACTTCTTCGTCTCAAAAAGGACGAGAGCTAGTTGGAGTTCTTCTCTGAGACCACCCCTGAACTGATAAATCATGCTCTTCCCGTCAGGGACGTTTTGCTTGGCGAAACGGGCGAGCTTCTAAAACACGATGTTGTACTGGTAAACAGACAAAGAGCCTTGCTTCAGGTTGCGGAATTCCTCACGCTTGCTCTCAACCACACTCTGAGAAATATGATGAGCTTTGTAGTCTTGACGGAATTCATCCCAGGTAATCATACGGCGTCCTCTGGAATCTTTGTATTGCTGGAACCATTATGCAGGTTGGTCTTTGAGTTGGCAGGAGGCAAACTTGACAAAGTCCTCAGGCCTGACGTTACTGCACTCGAAATGCTTGCATATATCCACGAGCCAATCATCAGCGTCTGAGGCCTCGACATAGTTGTTGAAGGTCTTTGGCTGGTTAGCAAGGAACTGGTTGAGTGTAGCAAACTGATTCTGATTGTTGCCATGGCCTTGGTTGCGCTCTTGCAGAATTTGTATGAACAGCTGCGTGTTTGCATTGGTAGCGGCCATCACAGCTTGCCATGCCTCCGGAGGTGGAGGTGGTGGTGGCGGATCCTGATTCTGATTGTTTCCCTTAGCAGGAGCCATCCTGAAGAGGGTGACGTCCGTTAGCATCTTGACAGACAAAAATTTAAGCTGAATCAAACGGATTGAAATTGCAACATAAAGTCTTCACATCCGAACAAAATGAACAAATGCATTCCAATTGAAATGGTCACATTTCCATAAATTGAGAAGGCACTTAGAATTGAGGTAGAATAATAAAAGAACAAGGTACGGACAAGAACAAATACTTGGTGAAGATTACCCAATCCCAAACCAAATATCCGCGGAAGAAGAACTAGAGTGTAACACCCCGGATGTAATTTACCTTATCTGTATTCCAACTCTTGTCGTTTCCGGCCTAAGTTATTTATTTTCCTCGGGTTCGGGTTTTTGTCTCCATGTGTTGTTGCCTTTGTCATGCATCTCATATCATGTCATCATGTGCATTGCATTTGCATACGCGTTCGTCTCATGCATCCGAGCATTTTCCCCGTTATCCGTTTTGCATTCCGGCGCTCCTATCTCCTCCGGTGCCCCTTTCTACCTCTTTTCGTGTGTGGGGGTTAAACATTTCCGGATTGGACCGAGACTTGTCATGCGGCCTTGGTTTACTACCGGTAGACCGCCTGTCAAGTTTCGTACCATTTGGACTTCGTTTGATACTCCAACGGTTAACCGAGGGACCGAGAAGGCCTCGTTTGTGTTGCAGCCCAACACCCTTCAAATTTGGCTCAAAACCCACCAAAACCTCTCCCATCGTCTAGAGCGTTCGATCATGATCGCGTGGCCGAAAACCGCACTCCATTTGGAGCCTCCTAGATCCTTCTATGTATAAAAAGGACTCCCCCTCCGAAATTTCGGGCAAAATCCACCCTAACCCTAGCATCTTCCTCCTCCCGCCGCCGGACGCGTCCGGATCAGACCGGACACGTCCGCCCGGTGCCGCCCGACCTACCGCAAGCCGCCACGTGGCCTCCCTGCCGGCCACCACCGCGCGCGGCCCGCCCGGCCCGCGCTGGGGCCCCGAGGCCCGGGCCACCACCGCCGCCGCCCGGGTCGTTTCTTCCCCCGCGCCGGCGACGCACCTCGCCGGGCCGACCCCGCCGCCTCTTCCGACCACCACGCCGGCCGCCGCGCACCTCGCCGGCGTCGACCGCCGACCCCGCCGCCGTCTTCCTCGACGCTTGGCCGCGCCTCGCCGCCCCGGCCTCTCCGTCGCGCCGCCCCGCCGTCGTCCACCTTCCTCCGGCCGGCGAGCCCGTCACGTCCGGCGACCTCCGGCGGTTCTTCGAAATCAGTGCGCTGGTGAACAGTGTTAAGCGTCAGATCCGGATCTGGGATCTTTGCACTCGGTTGACTTTTATCCCATAACCCTAATTTTTTAGGCTTTTTCATCATGTCGTAACTCTCTCATCATAGATCCGATTTGTGTGTGTAGCATATCAAAATGTTCGCCTCGACAAGTACATCATTTCATCTCATTGCATCATTTTCATTTGAGCTCACCTTGATTCCCGAAATGTTGTTGAAAAAGAGCTATGTGGTGAATTTGGCAGATCTGTTTCAGCAAATAGCTATTTGTCATTTTTTCCATGATTAATGTGTGCATGATATGATCCTGAGCTCTACATGTGTTTTGTTATATGCCATGCCATCTTTACAGAGGTGCTTGTCATGTATTTTTGTGATATTTCTGGTGACTAGCACAATCTTGCAAAGTAGCGTAATCGGTAATTTGGATTTCAGGGACTTAGAATTTCTCTAAGTCCTTGCTCTGTTTTTGTCGGTATGCCATATGTTCATGTTGTTTCCTAGTGATCCGTGCCTCGTTTGAGGATGATCAGTAAGGATGTTTTGTTAACATTGCGGTGTTCTATCCATCCATGTCTTTGCTTGCATTTATGGAGCACCCTAGCTTGAGGCAATCGAGCTCTACTTTTGCTATAAAGTGAATCCTGGCAGATTGTTGACATGATTAGCGATTTTGCCGAGGATGTTGCTATTGATCCGTGCATGCTATCATGTTGTTCTTGCAATGTCTAGCTTCTATGATATTTATTATTGATGGGTGTCTGCTTAGTTTGTCATGCCATGCTCCATAGTGAGTGCATCAAGCTCGTAAACATGCCTACTCGTTAACTGATTTGCATGCTCCAGTTTTTCACTAAGTCTGAGATCTGTTTATGTTATTGCCATGTTCACATGCTTGCAATTGTATTTTCTGATCCCTTTTGGCTCAAGGTCACTAAGGGACTTTTGTTAAGTGCTTTGAGTAGCTTCATGCCATGCCTTGCTTTGCCATGTTAATTTCCTGTAGCATGTACTTTTCATGCTCTAAAGTGTGCTTCCTGATGATAAATTCCAGACTTGTGTTAATTTCACAAAGTCTGAAACCTGTTAGCATTTGCACTTTTGCCATGCTTGTTTGAACCTGTAAATGGATGATTTAGCCGTAGCTCATTGTTTAGCTTTTGTCAAGCTTCATGAGTGGATCCCTTCCATGTATTTTGTTGCCATGTTTGAGTGCTGTAGCATATTTATCTTAATGCATTTAGTTGGTCACTTGCTGATTATCGCAGACCGGTGCCATATTTGTTTTGCTTGACATTTCCAAACCGTGCATCTGATTCCGGTGATCTTTATATCAATTCCAACCGAAATCACCCCACCTTTCCAGTGGCACTCTTGGATTTCCAAGTTGAGGCCAGGTTCAATCATTCCTTGTCAAATCTTGCATATGCATCGCATACCGCATCCTGCATATCATACCATGTTTGCATCATGTTGTTTGAGCATTGCACATGGTTGATTGTGTTCCTTTTGCTTGTTTGTCTTGTTTGGGTAGAGCCGGAAGACGAGTTCGTGAACAAGGAGCCCGTTGAGTTAGCTTACGAGGATCAAGTCAACTCTGACAACTTTGCAGGCAAGATGATCATACCCTCGAAATCACTTCTATCTTTGCCTGCTAGATGCTCGCTCTTTTGCTATGCCTATGCTACAATACCTACCACTTCCTTATCATGCCTCCCAAATTGCCATGTCAAACCTCTAACCCACCATGTCCGGCTATGTTACCGCTTTGCTCAGCCCCTCTTATAGCGTTGCTAGTTGCAGGTGAAGATTGGAGATCGTTCCTTGTTAGAACATTGGTTATTGTTGGGATATCACTATATTATCTTGTTATCTTATTGCACCTGTATACTTGGTAAAGGGTGGAAGGCTCGGCCTTATGCCTGGTGTTTTGTTCCACTCTTGCCGCCCTAGTTTCTGTCTTATCCATGTTATGTTCTCGGATTTTGCATTCCTTACGCGGTTGGGTTATAATTGGAACCCCTTGATAGTTCGCCTTGAATAAAACTCTTCTGGCAATGCCCAACATTGGTTTTACCATTCGCCACCTAGCCTTTTTCCCTTGGGTTTCGCAGACTCAAGGGTCATCTTTATTTTAACCCCCCCGGGCCAGTGCTTCTCTAAGTGTTGGTCCAATTGAGTGATGTCCGGGGCTACCAGGGGCAACTCTGGGCTGGCCTACCCGACGTCTTGCTCATCCGGTGTGCCCTGAGAACAAAATATGTGCAGCTCCTATCGGGATTTATTGGCACATCTGGGTGGTGTTGCTGGTTTAGTTTTACCATTGTCGAGGATGTCTTGTAACCGGGATGCCGAGCCTGATCAGAATGTCTCGAGAGAAGGAATATCCTTCGTTGACCGTGCGAGCTTGTGATGGGCTAAGTTGGGACTCCCCTGCAAGGATTTGAACTTTCAAAAGCCGTGCCCGCGGTTATGGGCAGATGGGAATTTGTTAATGTCCGGTTGTAGATAACATGAAACTTAACTTAATCAAAATGAATCAACCGCGTGTGTAACCGTGATGGTCTCTTCTCGACGGAGTCCGGGAAGTGAACACGGTGTTGGAGTAATGTTTGACGTAGGTTGTTCTAGGATCACTTCTTGATCATAGTTGTTCGACTGTGATTTTGCCTTCTCTTCTTGCTCTCATTTGCGTATGTTAGCCACCATATATGCTAGTCGCTTGTTGCAGCTCCACATCATACCTTTGCTTTACCTACAAGCTTAAATAGTCTTGATCGCGAGGGTGCGAGATTGCTGAGTCCCCGTGACTCACAGATTACTTCCAAACCAGATGCAGGGACCGATGATACCACTCTAGACGGTGCGCTTGAGCTCAAGTGGGAGTTCGATGAAGACTCTCGTCGTTACTATGTGTCTTGCCCAGATGATCAGTAGTGGTGCCCAGTTGGGGTGATCGGGGACTTTGTCGCTTGTGGGGGTTGATCTTTATTTTGGTACCGTAGTCGGACCATGAGTGTATTGGATGATTGTAATGTTATTCATGTATTTGTGTGACGTGGCGAGTGTAAGCCAACTATGTACCTTTTCCCCTTTTATCTATTTACATGGGTTGTTGTGAATATTACCTTACTTGTGACATTGCTTTCAATGCGGTTATGCCTCTAAGTCGTGCTTCGACACGTAGGAGATATAGCCGCATCGAGGGCGTTACAAGTTGGTAATCAGAGCCTTCCCCGGCCTTAGGAGCCCCCTGCTTGATCGAATCGTTGGCGTTGTTGAGTCTAGAAAAATGTTTTGAGTCATTTAGGAACTATATATCGGAGAGTTTAGGAATTATTTTTACTCCCCAGTCCCTTCATCGCTCTGGTAAGGCATCCTGACGTAGAGTTTTGACTCTTCTCTTCTCAAATTTCACTAAAAAAAATTTAGGATCACGCGGGTATCTTGGAATCGTTCCGATCGATTTGTGACGAGAACATTGTTCTTGGTGCCTCCTGTCATTTAGGGGTTGTGGCAGTGTCCCGGGGAGTTGAGCTCCGAGGTGTTGTCGTCACAATTTTATCGTTGAGATTCTGGAATACCTGAGTTTCACCGACATCGAAAATCTCTTTTATGTAGTTGTTGGTGAGATAACCTCGACGCCACCCAGTACTAGGGCGGGAGTTCGGGAGTATTGCCATAACTCGTATAACGGATGCTTTTCGAAGGTTGAGGTAAATGATTTCCGAAGGTTTCTCGGTTATGTGTTGAAGGATGGATACAGCTGGATGTAGGATTTGCTAGATTTGGGTGAGATATTATGCTTCCCTTGTATGCCCAACACCTGATTGCATAACCGGAAAGGTTCGGGAGTTTCATAGGTGGGAATTCTTGTAGATCTAGTTCTTCTTCCGCGGATATTTGGTTTGGGATTGGGTAATCCTCACCAAGTATTCGTTCTTGTCCGTATCTTGTTGGTTTTATTATTCTACCTCAATTCTAAGTGGCTTCTCAATTTATGGATATGTGACCATGTCGACTGGAATGTATTCGTTCATTTGGTTCGGATGTGAAGACTATATGTTGCAATTTCAACCCATTTAATTCAGCTTCAATATTTGTCTGCCAATGTGCTAATAGATGTCAACCTCTTCAGGATGGCTCCTCCAACGCGCACGACTCCGAATCCTGATCCGCCACCACCACCTCCACCTCTGGAGGCATGGCAAGTTGTGACGGCCGCTACCAATGCAAACACGTAGCTGATCATGCAACTTCTTCAAGAGCGCAACCAAGGGAAACAGGGTCATGGCAACAATTAGAATCAGTTTGCTACACTCAACCAGTTCCTTGCTAACCAGCCAAAGACCTTCAGCAATTGTGTTGAGGCAACAGACGCTGATGATTGGCTCGTGGACATATGCAAGCATTTCGAGTGCAGTAACGTCAGGCCTGAGGACTTTGTCAAGTTTGCCTCCTTCCAACTCAAAGACCAAGCTGCAGAATGGTTTTAGCAGTACAAAGATTCCAGAGGAGGCCGTGTGATTACCTGGGATGAATTCCGTCAAGACTTCAAAGCTCATGATATTCCTTAGAGTGTGGTTGAAAGCAAGCGTGAGGAATTCCGCAACCTGAAGCAAGGCTCTATGTCTGTTTACGAGTACAACAAGATGTTTCAGAAGCTCGCCCGTTTTGCTAAGCAAGACGTCCCTGACGAGAAGAGCATGATATACCAGTTCAGGGGTGGTCTTAGAGAAGAAATCCATCTAGCTCTCGTCCTCTTTGAGCCCAAGAGGTATGATGAGTTTTACAACATGGCAATGAAGCAAGAGACTGCTCAACTGAAGTGCGATGCTTCCAAGAAGCAAGTCAGAGATGCAACTCCTTCTTCCTCAACTCAAGTGGCTAAGCAGCAAAAGTATTGGCTTCCTCCTCCTCCGTTCCATCAGCCTTATCAGCAGAAGAGCAAAGGTGGCAGTGGATCTTCCCACCCACCCAACCCAGGCTTTCAGAACAAGACTTCGTCTCAAGCTCCAAGATCAAGTGCTCCGTATCACCATCCGCTCTCGGAGGTCACATGCAACAAGTGCCAACAGAAGGGTCGCTATGCCAACAAATGCTTCAATCAGAGGCGTCTCCCTCCTCCTCCTGTGAGATCGCCAAGTACAGCTGTGGTCAAGCATAACCCCAAGTCTGCTAAGGTCAACTTGGTGAACGCAGCTCAGGCAGAGGACTCGCCAGATGTGATTATGGGTAACCTTCTTGTTAATGACATTCCCGCAATAGTTCTTTTTGATACTGGTGCATCTTTGTCATTTTTATTGAAGCCTTTTGCATCCATGCATGATGTGCATACTGTTGATTTGCCTAAGCCGATAGAGGTTTCTTCTCCGGGTTTGTTCATGAACACCAAAATGATGGCTCTGGATGTTACTATCACGTTAGGTGACTACAAGTTTCTTTCTTCTCCATTGGTCCTTGGTAACTAGGATATTGATCTTATTCTTTGTATGGATTGGCTTTCTAAGCACAAGGCTCAGCTTAATTGTGCTGCCAGGCAGATTCAATTGACTCATTCGTCTGAGGATGTAATTGTCTTTGCCGCAAGGGATGATACCATTCGTCTGTTTTCTCTCAATGAGAAGGATGAGATGGAAGCCATCTCACAAATTCCAGTCGTTTGCGAATATCAAGACATCTTTCCATAAGAGCTTCCAGGAATGCCTCCGCACCGGCAAGTTGAATTTGTCATCGATCTTGAGCCTGGTACGGAACCTGTTTGCAAACGTCCTTACAAGCTTGGACCTGAAGAGTTGAAGGAGCTTAAGAAGCAACTCGATATTCAAGAGCGAATGGGTCTCATCCGACCTAGTTCTTCTCCATGGGGTTGTGGAGTTCTTTTTGTAAAGAAGAAGGATGGAACGGACCGACTTTGTGTTGACTACCGTCCATTGAACAAGAAGACTATAAAGAACAAGTACCCACTTCCCAACATCAACGAGCTATTTGAACAACTCAAAGGTGCTCAAGTATTCTCCAAGCTTGATCTCCATATGGGCTATCACCAGATTCGAATTCGTGAGTAAGATATTCTCAAGACGGCTCTCAGAACAAGCTATGGTTCATATGAATACACTGTCATGTCTTTTGGCCTCATCAACGCTCCTCCGACTTTCTCTCGCATGATGAATTTCATCTTCAACCCCTACAAAAATGACTTTGTCTTGGTCTACCTCGATGACATTTTGGTCTTTTCCAAGAACAAGGAAGATCATGCCAAGCACTTGCGTTTGGTGCTCGATAAGCTCAGAGAACACCAGTTCTACGCCAAGTTCTCAAAGTGCGAGTTTTGGCTCGATGAGGTTCTCTATCTTGGACATATCATCTCTGCCAGGGGCATAGCGGTGAATCCTGAGAAGGTGTCTGCAATTGTGAATTGGGAACCACCTCAGAACGTGAAGCAACTCTGCAGCTTCCTTGGTCTCACAAGCTATTGTCGAAGGTTCGTTGAGAACTTTTTAAAGATCGCAAAGCCTTTTTCAAACCTTCTCCAGAAGCACGTGAAGTACGTTTGGTCTCCTGAATGTGACATCGCTTTCAACACCCTGAAACAGAAATTAGTCACTGCTCCAGTTCTGACTCCTCCTGATGAATCCAAACCGTTCGAAGTCTTCTGTGATGCCTCTCTTCAAGGTCTTGGTGCAGTGTTGATGCAAGAGAAGAAAGTTGTGGCTTATACTTCTCGCCAGTTGAAGCCCAACGAGAAGAACTACCCCACTTACGACCTCGAGTTGGCGGCGGTTGTGGATGCTCTTTTGACTTGGAGACATCTCTTATTGGGAAGAAAAGTGGACATCTTCACTGACCACAAGAGTCTCAAATACATCTTCACTCATCCTAATCTCAACCTCAGGCAGACTCGTTGGGTCGAAATGATTCAAGAGTATAATCCGAGTATCGAATATACTCCAGGCAAGACCAATGTAATTGCTGACGCATTGAGCAGGAAGGCTTACTGGAACAGTTTGATTCTCAAGCCTTACCAACCCGAGCTTTGTGCAGCTTTCCGCAAACTCAATTTGCAAGTTGTTCCTCAAGGTTTCCTCGCCAACCTTCAAGTCTCTCCTACTTTGGAAGATCAGATTCGTGAGGCTCAACTTCTTGATGCTATGGTGAAGAAGGGGAAGATTGGGATTGCCAAGAGTCAATTCAAGTACAAGTGCTATCGCCTTGATGACAAGGATACTTTCTTCTTCGAGGATCGCATTGTTGTGCCTAAGGGTGACCTTCGTAAAGTCATTATGAACGAGGCTCACAATTCACTCCTCTCCATCCACCCTAGGAGCACAAAGATGTATCACGACCTCAAGCAAGCGTATTGGTGGACTCGAATGAAGCGCGAGATTGCTCAGTTCGTGAATGAATGTGATGTCTGCAGAAGAGTGAAGGCAGAACACCAACGACCAGCTGGTCTCCTCCAAGCTCTTGCCATTCTAGAATGGAAGTTTGACCACATTGAGATGGAATTCGTGACGGGATTTCCAAAGTCCAAGCGTGGCAATGATGCTATATTCATTGTCAACGACAAACTCACTAAAGTGGCCCATTTCCTGCCTATCATAGAGTCTACCACTGCAGCTCAATTGGCAGAGCTTTATACCTCCCGGATTGTCTCTCTGCACGGCATTCCGCAATTGATTTCTTCTGATCGTGGCACCATCTTCACCTCGAAGTTTTGGGATTCTTTTCAGAAGGCCATGGGCACCAACATCCGTTTCAGCACAGCTTTTCATCCTCAAACTAGCGGCCAAGTCGAGCGTGTCAATCAGATTCTGGAAGATATGCTCAGGGATTGCGTTATCTCTTTCGGTATGAAGTGGGAAGATTGTCTTCCATATGCTGAGTTTTCCTACAACAACAGCTTCCAAGCGAGTTCTGGCAAGGCCCCATTTGAAATTCTCTATGGCAGGAAGTGCCGTACTCCTCTTAACGGGTCAGAGACCGGTAAACGTCAACTTCATGGAAATGACTTGATCACAGAGGCAGAGGAGATGTGCAAAGTCATTCGTGATAACCTCAAAGCAGCGCAATCACGCCAGAAGAGCCACTATGATAGTAAGCATCATGATTTGGCTTTCAAGATCGGACACCATGTTTACCTCCGCATCTCTCCAATGAAAGGTACTCATCGCTTCGGTATCAAAGGGAAGCTTGCCCCCAGATACGTGGGTCCTTTCAAGATCGTCAGCAAGAGAGGCGATCTCTCCTATCAACTCGAGCTTCCCTCCAACTTTGCAAACGTGCACGACATGTTCCATGTCTCTTAGCTCCGCAAGTGCTTCAAGACTCCTGACCGCACCGTCAACTTCGAAGACATTGATCTCCAAGAAGACCTTTCTTATCGTGAGCACCCAGTTGCTATTCTTGAAGAAACTGAGCGCAAGACTCGCAATAAGTCAATCAAATTCCTCAAAGTCAAGTGGTCACATCATTCCGACCGTGAAGCCACCTGGGAACGCGAGGATCACCTCCGTTCTGAGTACCTGGTGTTTTTCCAGCCCTAGATCTCAGGATGAGATCCTTTCGTAGTGGTGGAGTGTTGTAACACCTCGGATGTAATTTACCTTATCTGTACTCCAACTCTTACCATTTCTGGCCTAAGTTATTTATTTTCCTCGGGTTTGGGTTTTTGTCTCCGTGTGTTGTTGCCTTTGTCATGCATCTCATATCATGTCATCATGTGCATTGCATTTGCATACGCGTTCATCTCATGCATCCGAGCATTTTCCCCATTGTCCGTTTTGCATTCCGGCGCTCCTATCTCCTCCGGTGCCCCTTTCTACCTCTTTTCGTGTGTGGGGGTTAAACATTTCCGGATTGGACCGAGACTTGTCATGCGGCCTTGGTTTACTACCGGTAGACCGCCTGTCAATTTTCATACCATTTGGACTTCGTTTGATACTCCAACGGTTAACCGAGGGACCGAGAAGGCCTCGTTTGTGTTGCAGCCCAACACCCTTCAAATTTGGCTCAAAACCCACCAAAACCTCTCCCATCATCTAGAGCGTTCGATCAAGATCGCGTGGCCGAAAACTGCACTCCATTTGGAGCCTCCTAGCTCCTTCTATGTATAAAAAGGACTCCCCCTCCGAAATTTCAGGCAAAATCCACCCTAACCCTAGCATCTTCCTCCTCCCGCTCCGGGACGCGTCCGGATCGGACCGGACACGTCCGCCCGGCGCCGCCCGACCTACCGCAAGCCGCCACATGGCCTTCCCGCTGTCCACCACCGCGCGCGGCCTGCCCGGCCCGCGCTAGACCCCCGAGGCCCGGGCCACCACCACCGCCGCCCGGGTCGTTTCTTCCCCCGCGCCGGCGACGCACCTCGCCGGG
>NC_041392.1:298525857-298547703 GCF_002162155.2 Triticum dicoccoides | reverse complement strand
GTCGACCGTTGACCCCGCCGCCGTCTTCCTCGCCGCCTGGCCGCACCTCGCCGCCCCGGCCTCTCCGTTGCGCCGCCCCGCCGTCGTCCACCTTCCTCCGGCCGGCGAGCCCGTCAACTCCGGAGACCTTCGGTGGTTCCTCGAAATCCGTGCACCGGTGAACAGTGTTAAGCGTCAGATCCAGATATGGGATCTTTGCACTCGGTTGACTTTTATCCCGTAACCCTAATTTTTTAGGCTTTTTCATCATGTCGTAACTCTCTCATCGTAGATCCGATTTGTGCGTGTAGCATATAAAAATGTTCGTCTCGACGAGTACATCATTTCATCTCATTGCATCATTTTCATTTAAGCTCATCTTGATTCCCGAAATGCTGTTGGAACAGAGCTATGTGGTGAATTTGGCAGATCTGTTTCAGCAAATAGCTATTTGTCATTTTGCCATGATTAATGTGTGCATGATATGATCCTGAGCTATATATGTGTTTTGTTATATGTCATGCCATCTTTATAGAGGTGCTTGCCATGTATTTTTGCGATATTTGTGATGACTAGCACAAGCTTGCAAAGTAGAGTAATCGGTAATGCGGATTTCAGGGACTTAGAATTTCTCTAAGTCCTTGCTCTGTTTTTTGTCGGTATGCCATATGTTCATGTTATTTCCTAGTGATCCGTGCCTTTTTTGAGGATGATCAGTAAGGATGTTTTGTTAACATTGTGGTGCTCTATCTATCCATGTCTTTGTTTGCATTTATGGAGCACCCTAGCTTGAGGCAATCGAGCTCTACTTTTGCTATAAAGTGAATCCTGGCAGATTGTTGACGTGATTAGCGATTTTGCCGAGGATGTTGCTATTGATCCGTGCATGCTATGATGTTGTTCTTGCAATGTCTAGCTTCTATGCTATGTATTCTTGATGTGTGTATGCTTAGTTTGTCATGCCATGCTCTGTAGTGAGTGCATCGAGCTCGTAAACATGCCTACTCGTTAACTGATTTGCATACTCCAGTTTTTCACTAAGTCTGAGATCTGTTTATGTTATTTCTATGTTCACATGCTTGCTATTGTATTTTCTGATCCCTTTTGGCTCAAGGTCACTAACGGACTTTTGTTAAGTGCTTTGAGTAGCTTCATGCCAAGTCTTGCTTTGCCATGTTAAGTTCCTATAGCATGTACTTTTCCTGCTCTAAAGTTTGCTTCCTGATGATAAATTCCAGACTTGTGTCAATTTCACAAAGTCTGAAACCTGTTAGCATTTGCACTTTTGCCATGCTTGTTTGAACCTGTAAATTGATGAATTAGCCATAGTTCGGTGTTCATATTTTGTCAAGCTTCATGAGTGGATCCCTGCCATGTATTTTGTTGCCATGTTTGAGTGTTGTAGAATATTTATCTTGATGCATTTATTTGGTCACTTGCTGATTATCGCAGACCGGTGCCATATTTGTTTTGCTTGCCATTTCCAAACCGTGCATCCGATTCCGGTGATCTTTATATCGATTCCAACCAAAATCACCCCACCTTTCCAGTTGCACTCTTGTATTTCCAAGTTGAGGCCAGGTTCAATCATTCCTTGTCAAATCTTGCATATGCATCGCATACCGCATCCTGCATATCATACCATGTTTGCATCATGTTGTTTGAGCATTGCACGTGGTGGATTGTGTTCCTTTTGCTTGTTTGTCTTGTTTGGGTAGAGCCGGGTGATGAGTTCGTGAACGAGGAGCCCATTGAGTTCGCTTACGAGGATCAAGTCAACTCTGACAACTTTGCAGGCAAGATGATCATACCCTCGAAATCACTTCTATCTTTGCTTGCTAGATGCTCGCTCTTTTGCTATTCCTATGCTATGATACCTACCACTTGCTATTCCTAGATGACTCAAAACATTTTTTAGACTCAACAACGCCAATGATTCGATCAAGCAAGGGGCTCCTAAGGTCAGGGAAGGCTCTGATTACCAACTTGTAATGCCCTCGATGCGGCTATATCTCCTACGTGTCGAAGCACGACTTAGAGGCATAACCGCATTGAAAGCAATGTCGCAAGTGAGGTAATCTTCACAACAACCCATGTAAATAAATAAAGGGGAGAAGTACATAGTTGGCCTACACTCACCACGTCACACAAATACATAAATAACATTACATTCATCCAAGACACTTAGGGTCCGGCTACGGTACCAAAATAAAGATCAACCCCCAAATGCGACAAAGTCCCCAATCGCCCCAACTAGGCACCACTACTGATCATCTGGGAAAGACACATAGTAACGACGAGAGTTTCCTCGAACTCCCACTTGAGCTCGGTCATATCATCTGGAGCGGTATCATCGGTCCCTGCATCTGGTTTTGGAAGTAAGATGTGAGTCACGTGGACTCAGCAATCTCGCACCCTCGCGATCAAGACTATTTAAGCTTATAGGTAAGGTAAAGGTATGATGTGGAGCTGCAACAAGCGACTAGCATATATGGTGGCTAACAAGCGTAAATGAGAGTGAGAGGAGAAGGCAAAAGCACGGTCGAACAACTATGATCAAGAAGTGATCCTAGAACAACCTACGCCAAGCATTACTCCAACACCATGTTCACTTCCGGGACTCCACCGAGAAGAGACCATCACGGTTACGCACGCGGTTGGTGCATTTTAATTAAGTTAAGTTTCATGTTATCTACAACCGGACATTAACAAATTCCCATATGCCATAACCGCGGGCACGGCTTTCGAAAGTTCAAATCCCTGTAGGGGAGTCCTAACTTAGCCCATCACAAGCTCTCACGGTCAACGAAGGATATTCCTTATCCCAAGAAAATCCGATCAGACTCGGCATCCCGGTTACAAGACATCCTCGACAATGATAAAACAAGTCCAGCAACACCGCCCGAATGTGCCAACAAATCCTGATAGGAGCTGCACATATCTCGTTCTCAGGGCACACTCAGATATGTCAAGCTAGAGTAAAACCAACCCTCAAGTTGCCCCGAGGTGTCCCCGCAGGCTGCCCAGTTCGGACCAACACTCAGAGGAGCACTGGCCTAGGGGGGTTTAAATAAAGATGACCCTTGGGCTCCGGAAACCCAAGGGAAAAAGAGGCTAGGTGGCAAATGGTAAAACCAAGGTTGGGCATTGCTGGAGGAGTTTTATTCAAGGCGAACTGTCAAGGGGTTCCCATTATAACCCAACCATGTAAGGAACGCAAAATCTGGGAACATAACACCGATATGACGGAAACTAGGGCGGCAAGAGTGGAACAAAACACCAGGCATAAGGCAGAGCCTTCCACCCTTTACCAAGTATATAGGTGCATTAAGATAAACAATATAATATGGTGGTATCCCAACAATAAACATGTTCCAACAAGGAACGATCTCCAATGTTCACCTGCAACTAGCAACGCTATAAGAGGGGTTGAGCAAAGTGGTAACATAGCCAAACAATGGTTTGCTAGGACATGGTGAGTTAGAGGCTGGACATGGCAATATGGGAGGCATGATAAGCAAGTGGTAGGCATCATAGCATAGGCAAAGCAAAAGAGCGAGCATCTAGCAAGCAAAGATAGAAGTGATTTCGAGGGTTTGGTCATCTTGCCTGCAAAGTTTTCAGAGTTACCATGATCCTCGTAAGCAAACTCAACGGGCTCCTTGTTCATGAAATCGTCTCCTGGCTCTACCCAAACAAGAACAACAAGCAAAAGGAACACAATCAACCACATGCAATGCTCAAGCAATATGATGCAAACATTGTATGATATGCGGGATGCGATATGTGATGCATATGCATGATTTGGAAAGGAATGATTGAACCTGGCCTCAACTTCGAAATCCAAGAGTGCCACTGGAAAGGTGAGGTCATTTTGGTTGAAATCGATATAAATATCACCGGAATCGGATGCACGGTTTGGAAATGGCAAGCAAAACAAATATGGCACCGGTCTGCGATAATCAGCAAGTAGCCATCTAAATGCATCAAGATAAATATGCTACAGCACTCAAACATGACAACACAATACATGGCAGGGATCCACTCATGAAGCTTTACAAAAGATGAACACTGAGCTACGGCTAAATCATCCATTAACAGGTTCAAACAAGCATGGAAAAAGTGCAAATGATAACAGGTTTCAGACTTGGTGAAATTAACAACATGACAGGAATTTATCATCAGGAAGCAATCTTTAGAGCATGAAAACTACATGCTATAGGAACATATTATGGCAAATCAAGGCATGGCATGAAGCTACTCTAAGCATATAACAAAAGTCCCTTAGTGATCTTGAGCCAAAAGGGATCAGAAAATACAATTGCAAGCATGTGAACATGGCAAAAACATAAACAGATTCAGACTTAGTGAAAAAGTGGAGCATGCAAAACAGTTAACAAGTAGACATGTTTACAAGCTCTATGCACTCACTAGAGAGCATGGCATGAAAAACTAAGCATAAACCCATCAAGAAGACATGGCATAGGAGCTAGACAGGGCAAGAACAACATCATAGCATGCACGGATCAATAACAATGACCTCGGCAAAATCGCTAAACATGTTAACAATCTGCCAAGAACATTTTATAGCAAAAGTAGAGCTCGATTGACTCAAGCTAGGGTCCTCCATAATTGCAAACAAAGACATGGATGGATAGAGAACAACAATATCTACAAAACATCCTTACTGATCATCCTTAAAGGAGGCACGGATCACTAGCAAACAACATGAACATATGGCATAAAAGTAAAAACAGGACAAGGACTTGATGAAATTCTAAGTCCCTGAAATCAGCATCATTGAGTAAGCTACTTTGCATGCGTGTGCTAGTCACCACAAAGATCACAAAAAATACATGCCATACACCCCTGTAAAGATGGCATGGCATTCTACAAAACACATGTAGAGCTCACGATCATAGCATGCACACATTAATCATGGCAAAAATGACAAAAGGCCATTTGCTGAAACAGATCTGAAATATTCCTCACATAACCCTCTTCCAACAGCATTTTGGGCATCAAGATGAGCTCAAACTAAAATGATGCAATGAGATGAAATGATGTACTCGTCGAGACGAACATTTTGATATGCTACACGCACGAATCGGAGCTACGGGTGTAGAGTTATGACATGATGAAGATTGCAAAAATGCTAGGGTTAGGGACGAAAAGTCAACCCCGAGATGAATCTGGATCTGGATCCGGCCCGATGTGCACTATTCACCGGCGGAGTCCGAGGTCGCCCGAGGTGTGAGGCTCGCCGGAGGAAGGAGAGGCTGGGGCGGCGCCGGCTTGCCGGGGCGACGCGGCGGAGGAGGAGAGCGGCGGCTGGAGCGGCGACGAGGCGGCGCGTGGCGGACCGGGGTGGCGGCGCGGCGAGCTGGGCGGCGCCGGCAGGTGGCGACTCCCTGGCGCAGTTGCCGGCGAGGGCACCCGCGGTGGCGCGGTGACCTGAGTGGAGGAGGACCAAGGCGGGCGGTGGCGGATCCCGGATGAGCCTCGGGGGCCAGACGCAGGCTCCCCGGGCCGGCGGCGGGACGAGGGCGGTGGCGCCACGTGGTGGCGTCCTATTGGTGGCGGCGGTGTGTCCGGCAGCCGGCGGACGTGTCCGGCCGCGCAGAGAGGGAAAATAGGGTTTTGGGAAGAGGACATCCGGGAATGAAATGGGGGGGTCTTTATATAGGCGTAGAGGGAGCTAGGAAGCTCCAAATGAGGTGCAGTTTGCGGCCACGCGATCGTGATCAAACGATCTAGATGATGGAGAAGGTTTAGGTGGGTTTTGGGCCACTTTGGAGGGGTGTTGGGCTGCAACACACACGAGGCCTTTTCGGTCCCTTGGTTAACCGTTGGAGTATCAAACGAAGTCCAAATGGCACGAAACTTGACAGGCGGTCTACCAGTAGTAAACCAAGACCGCAGGACAAGTATCGGTCCAATCCAAAAACGTTTAACCCCCACACACGAAAAGAGGTAGAAAGGACCACCGGAGGACATAGGAGCGCCGGAATGCAAAATGGACAACGGGGAAAATGCTCGGATGCATGAGACGAACACGTATGCAAATGCGATGCACATGATGACATGATATGAGATGCATGACAAAGACAAAACGCACGGAGACCAAAAACCCGACAACGAGGAAGTAAAATAACTTAGTGCCGGAAACGGCAAGAGTTGGGATACATATAAGGTAAATTACATCCGGGGTGTTACAGATAGAGATCATGATGGTACTTTGGAGATGGAGATCAAAGGCGCAAGATGATCATGGCCATATCATGTCACATATTTTGATTGCATGCGATGTTTATCCTTTATGCATCTTATTTTTCTTAGTTCAGCGGTAGCATTATAAGATGATCTCTCACTAAATTTCAAGGTATAAGTGTTCTCCCTGAGTATGCACCGTTGCGACAGTTCGCCGTGTCGAGACACCCCATGATGATCGGGTGTGATATGATCTACGTTCACATACAATAGGTGCAAGCCAGTTTTGCACACGCAGAATACTCGGGTTAAACTTGACGAGCCTAGCATATGCAGATATGGCCTCGGAACACTAGAGACAGAAAGGTCGAGCGTGAATCATATAGTAGATATGATCAACATAATGATGTTCACCATTGAAAACTACTCCATCTCATGTGATGATCGAACATGGTTTACTTGATTTGGATCACGTGATCATTTAGATGACTAGAGGGATGTCTATCTAAGTGGGAGTTCTTAAGCAATATGATTAATTGAACTTTAATTTATCATGAACTTAGTCCTGATAGTATTTGCATAACTATGTTGTAGATCAATAGCTCGTGATGTAGCTCCCCGTTTTTTTATATATGTTCCTAGAGAAAAACTATGTTGAAAGATGATAGTAGCAATGATGCGGACTAGGTCCGTGATCTGAGGATTATCCTCATTGCTGCATAGAAGAATTATGTCATTGATGCACCACTAGGTGACAGACCTATTGCAGGAGCAGATGCAGATGTTATGAACGTTTGACAAGCTCGATATGATGACTACTTGATAGTTTAGTGCACCATGCTTTATGGCTTAGAACCGAGACTTCAAAAATGTTTTGAACTCCACGGAGCATATAAGATGTTCCAAGAGTTGAAATCGGTATCTCATACTTATGCCCGTGTCAAGAGGTATGAGACCTCTGACAGTACTTTGCCTACAAGATGGAGGAGAATAGCTCAACGAGTGAGCATGTGCTCAGAATGTCTGAGTACTACAATCACTTGAATCAAGTGGGAGTTAATCTTCCCGATAAGATAGTGATTGATAGATTTCTCTAGTCACTATCACCAAGTTACTAGAACTTCATGATGAACTATAATATACAAGGGATAATGGAAACGATTCCAAAAGCTCTTCGCAATGCTGAAATCGGCGAAGGTAGAAATCAAGAAAAAGCATCAAGTGGTGATGGTTGACAAGACCACTAGTTTCAAGTAAAAGGGCAAGGGAAAGAAAGGGAACTTTAAGAAGAATGGCAAGCAAGTTGCCACTCCCATGAAGAAGCCCAAAGCTAGACCCAAGCCTGAAACTAAGTGCTTCTACTGCAAAGGAAATGATCACTAGAAGTGGAACTGCCCTAGATACTTGGCGGATAAGAAGGATGGCAAAGTGAACAAAGGTATATAGAAAACCCCTTGGTATTTGATACTAGTTCAGTTGCTAAGAGTAGTAACTTGAAACGGGAGTTAAAAAATAAACAAAGACTAGTTAAGGACGAGGTGACGATGTGTGTTGGAAATGATTCCAAAGTTGATAGGATCACCATCGCACACTCCCTTTACCTTCAGGATTAGTGTTGAACCTAAAATAAATGTTATTTGGTGTTTGTGTTGAGCATAATATGATTGGATCATGTTTATTGCAATAGGTTATTCATTTAAGTCAAAGAATAATTGTTATTTTGTTTACATGAATAAAACCTTCTGTGGTCATACACCCAAGGTGAATGGTTTATTGAATCTCGATCGTAGTGATACACGTATACATAATATTGAAGCCAAAAGATGCAAAGTTAATAATGATAGTGCAACCTATTTGTGGCACTGCCGTGTAGGTCATATTGATGTAAAGCGCATGAAGAAACTCCATGCTGATGGACTTTTGGAATCACTTGATTATTAATCACTTGATGCTTGTGAACCATGCCTCATGGTCAAGATGACTTAGACTCCGTTCTCCGGAACAATGGAGCGAGCAACTAACTTATTGGAAATAATACATACTGATGTATGCGATCCAATAAGTGTTGAGGCTCGCGGCGGGTATCGTTATTTTCTGACCTTCACAGATGATTTGAGCAGATATGGGTATATCTACTTAATGAAACATAAGTCTGAAACATTTAAAAATTTCAAAGAATTTCAGAGTGAAGTGAAAAATCATTGTAACAAGAAAATAAAGTTTCTACGATCTGATCACGGAGGCAAATATTTGAGTTACGAGTTTGGTCTTCATTTGAAACAATGTCGAATACTTTCGCAACTCATGCCACCTGGAACACCACAGCATAATGGTGTCTCCGGACGTTGTAATCGTACTTTATTGGATATGGTGCGATCTATGATGTCTCTTACCGATTTACCACTATCGTTTTGGGATATGGCATGAGAGACAACTACATTCACGTTAAATAGGGCAACATCTAAATCCGTTGAGATGACACCGTATGAACTATGGTTTGGCAAGAAACCAAAGCTGTCGTTTCTTAAAGTTTGAGGTTTCGATGCTTATGTGAAAAAGTTTCAAACTGATAAGCTCGAACCCAAATCGGAGTAGTGCATCTTCATAGGATACCCAAAATAAACTGTTGGGTGCAACTTCTATCACAGATCTGAAGGCAAGATATTTTGTTGCTAAGAATGGATCCTTTCTAGAGAAGGAGTTTCTCTCGAAATAAGTGAGTGGGAGGAAAGTAGAACTTGATGAGGTAATTGTACCTTCTCCCGAATTGGAAAGTAGTTCATCACAGAAATCAGTTCCATTGATTCCTACACCAGTTAGTGAGGAAGCTAATGATGATGATCATGAAACTTCAGATCAAGTAACGACCAAACCTCGTAGGTCAACCAGAGTACGGTCCGCACCAGAGTGGTACGGTAATCTTGTTCTACAAGTCATGTTACTAGACCATGACTAACCTACGAACTATGAGGAAGCGATGATGAGCCCAGTTTCCGCAAAATGGCTTGAGGCCATGAAATCTGAGATGGGATCCATGTATGAGAACAAAGTATGGACTTTGATTGACTTGCCCGATGATCGGTGAGTCATTGAGAATAAATGTATATTCAAGAGGAAGATGGACGCTGATAGTAGTGTTACTATCTACAAAGCTCGAATTGTCGCAAAAATGTTTTCGACAAGTTCAAGGTGTTGACTACGATGAGATTTTATCACTCGTATTGATGCTTAAAAGACTGTTCGAATCATGTTAGCAGTTGCCACATTTTATGAAATCTGGCAAATGGATGTCAAAACTGCACTCCTTAATGGATTTCTTAAAGAAGAGTTGTATATGATGCAACCAGAAGGTTTTGTCGATCCTAAAGGTGCTAACAAAGTCAGCAAGCTCCAGCGATCCATCTATGGACTGGTGCAAGCATCTCTGAGTTGGAATATATGCTTTGATAAAGTGATCAAAGCATATGGTTTTATACAGACTTGCGGTGAAGCATGTATTTACAAGAAAGTGAGTGGGAGCACTACAGCATTTCTGATAAGTATATGTGAATGACATATTGTTGATCGAAAATAATGTAGAATTTTCTGGAAAGCATAAAGGAGTGTTTGAAAGGAGTTTTCCAAAGAAAAGACCTCGGTGAAGCTGCTTACACATTGAGCATCAAGATCTATAGAGATAGATCAAGATGCTTGATAAGATTTTTCAATGAGTACATACCTTGACAAGATTTTGAAGTAGTTTAAAATGGAACAGTCAAAGAAGGAGTTCTTGCCTATGTTGCAAGGTGTGAACTTGAGTAAAGACTCAAAACCCGACCACAACAGAAAATAGAAAGAGAATGAAAAGTCATTCCCTATGCCTGAGTCATAGGTTTTATAAAGTATGCTATGCTGTGTACCAGACCTATTGTGTACCTCACCATAAGTTTGGCAAGAGGGTACAATAGTGATCTAGGAGTGGATCACTGGACAACAGTCAAAAATATCCTTAGTCGAATAAGGAAATGGTTCTCGGTTATGGAGGTGACAAAGAGTTCGTCGTAAAGAGTTACGTCGATGCAAGCTTTGACACCGATCTGGATGACTCTAAGTCTCGATCTAGATACATATTGAAAGTGGGAGCAATTAGCTAGAGTAGCTCCGTGCAAAGCATTGTAGACATAGAAAATTTGCAAAATATATACGGCTCTGAATGTGGCAGACCCGTTGACTAAATTTCTCTCACAAGCAAAACATGACACTAAAAAAATACACTTCTGTGATGATGTGTGTTTGTCACAGTAGGTCATGTTTTCTGTCATGCATGTACATCCATGACAAATTTATGACAGAATCATGATAGTCAAACATGTGCTGTAGCAGAAGTGTTCCATGACATTACCAAAATTATCATCACAGAAGTGTCCACTTCCATGACGATAAATCGCACGTCACAGAAGTGCTTTTGTCAAGGGTGACCGACACGTGGCATCTATCGTAACGGAACGCCGTTAAGCTATCGGGTCCGGTTCTGGATCGGATAACCCGTTAACAGCCCCGACCAATGGGGATTTTCCACATGTAAAA
Organism: Triticum dicoccoides; assembly: GCF_002162155.2. Lineage (NCBI taxonomy): Eukaryota > Viridiplantae > Streptophyta > Magnoliopsida > Poales > Poaceae > Triticum > Triticum dicoccoides. Next base: position 298,536,948 of record NC_041392.1, on the reverse strand, counting down.
TCATCATTGGCTGGAGGAAACACGTGTCGGCTCACCGTTGGGACAGATGTCATCCACTCATTGGACCCAAAGCGCCTATGATACATCAACATGTGGCACGGCCCAACAGAGGCCCATTCCTGTGAAAAGGTCGGCCTGTTTGACTTGGTCAAAAGGTGGCGGGCTAGCCCACGGCAAGCTTGTTAACGACATGTTAGCATATAGGCCATTTACAGCCCGCTAACCCAGGGCCCGTTTACGGACTATCTGGATTAGGCCCAGTAGCGTCATATGGGCCGTACAATATAATTCCAGCCCGTTTTAACTTCCATCCCATGTATGGCCCATGACGTCTTTCGGCCCATATGAGGCCCTTATTACTCTCGGCCCATTAACGGCATGTGGTAAAACTGGCCTGTAATGAACAGTGTGTCACTTTATGCCCATTAACGGCACGTGGTGAAACTGGCCCGTTATGAACAGTGTATCACTTTATGCCCATTAACGGCCCATTATTCTGTTGGGCCGTTTCCAGCCCATGTTATCTTTCGGCCTTCTCGGGGCCCATTTATTCTTGGGCTCATTTCCACATTTGTTTACTTACGGCCCGTTACTATCATTTTCTGCTTGTGGGCCAAATTCAACCCGTGGTTACAATTGACCCGTTTGTGGCCCGTTAATACGTTGTGCCGTTTTCATAGCGTCATCAAAATACGGCCGATTAACGACGGCTTGTTATGGTCGGCCCATGAACGATTTCAACTCTAGCCCATTTGCGGCCATAATGTGGTCTGTTATTGGCTCATGCTTGGCCAACCGGTCATACGGCCCATAGAAGGCCCATTGTGTCTATGGCCCATATAAGGCCCATTGTTTCTACGCCATGTAGAAGGCCCATTTTTTCTACGGCCCTTAGAAGGCCCATTGTTTCTACTGCCCGTAGGAGGCCCATGTTAACTACAGCCGGTGGGCATCAAAGTTCGCCACCAGTGCAAATATAGGGAACACCCTACACTATACAAAAATGGCTTGTTGTTTTCTTCAGCTGGTGGCTGCATGTTAATAACAAATTTTGTATCGCACCAAAACAAATTACAACTATAAAACAAAAGGAAGGTTGGCATAAAAGTTAATAGTCTAGCAGATAAATGCACCACCAGAAGTTTAGAAGCTCAGTTCATTTGACCTGACTATTAAGTTTTCATGCTGTATTGTCCGATGGAGAACCATAACCTTCGCCTTCAGTTATCCTAGGCTCCTGGACAACATAGCAAATGTCTGATAGTCTAGTTTCAAAACCATGCATATCTTGACAACATCGAACAATGTATCTCCTTGTTTCACAAAGGGTCTCTGTTAGGGAATGGACTTGTGTTTGGAGCGCAGATACAACATTCTTTTGAGATTGCATATCTTGATCATGAGGCAGTTTGGATGAGATTGCCTTAACAACCAAGCCAATATTACGCAGGAACGTGCTTTTGGCACTGTTAGTGGGCAGGTACTGACCCACTGCAGCAAGAGCTGACATTGCGGTTATAGTTGCCCCGCCACCTTCAAAAGGTGGCGGTTCCACCATTTTTTCCATAGCTCGCTGAAAAGTTTTGGTTTTACATTAGTAGTACCAGAACAGAAGGTATTAAGGAGGCAGCAAACCAAACAAAATAGCTTTGGTCTATATACAGAACTTAATCTGGTGAACCCATGTAAAATAATAGTTGTATTTTATTGCAAAGTACATAATAAAACCAGGTTACAAACATATGACCATGTACCATCGCTAATGTATTGTCTATTTCTTCACATTGTATTGAGGGATAAGGATAAAGAGGCGAAGTTTATAATATAGTAAGCATAGTAAGACATCATTCATATCACAAAACAACTGAGAACAAACAAACATGCAATTGTAACATTGTGTGGGCAAGTCCAGCACGGAACTAGATTACAGGTCAAGATCAAAGGAACATCACTCCTCTCTTTTAAACCTTGTAAGGTGCAATGATATGCTAAGACAATTGTGTATATAATTTAAAAGAGTAGTAGACATTGGCTGCAAACCATGCAGTTCAAGGCACAAGTCGGAGTAAGTAGTAGTTAAAAGGCATGAGGATTAAGGACTTACAACAGCGGCTTTGACTGGTGTAGTCATGCCCTTCTTCTTGCTGGTGTGACAGTCCTTGAAGATTTCCATAGCATTTGGTTCAGGTACTTTTTGGTCCTTGCGGGCTTCCCTCTGCATTTGGAACAAGTCAATATAGATCTGATAATATGGTATAGAGAAAAGAGTGAAACAACAGCTAATTACAAGAGCCTCGCAGTGTGCAATATAGCTACGAGATCCTGTCGTCTGTTGGAATTTCACTTTCGTACGGTTGGCCTTGTTCTTTGAACAGTTCACCTACAAGAAGATAGATTTGTGTGGCACGTGCGTAAATAGGACTTCAACATGTGATCTGATCACATATATATAATGTACCTGATACTTCGGATCGGGCCAGTGTTTAACGAGGCCTCTCTAGTCTTCATCAGATATATTTTCCACTTGAGATGTTTGGGCAAGTTCATTGTTAGCCTTGCCTTCAAAGTGAGTTTTCCTCAAGTTATACCGATACTGTCGCAGAGCAGACTTGAAAATATGGGTGCAAGCTTGTCTAGTTGCATCATCTTGGCTATCCAACTTGAACCTCATCTGTTGAAAATTATGGGAGTCTCATTATCAGCAACCTAGAAAGTATAGGACAGAGCAAGACAATATTACTAGTTTCCATACATAACCATACTTACAGATAAATGGTCGAGGAAGGTGTTGAACTGGGTTTTGTCTTTGTCATTCCTGTACTGAATCCATGTCGGGAGGATACATACATGACACCTAACAGCAACTGCTGCCTCCGATACTAACTTGGCTGACTCTGTAGCATCACGTGGCCTTTTTAAACCTGCCTCAAAACGGATCTCCATTCTTCCTCCTCTAGATTTATTTAACCCATCGAGCATTATCCCTGATGTTTGTTTCCTCTTGCGCCTAGGTGCTAGTCCAACAACAAACATAGGAAGTGTTAGTGTACATCAAACTGTGAGACTACATATAAAGAAGTATGCAAGTGTAACTTGACTCCAGCAACTACCTTATTGTTGTTGAAGCTCACAAAGTTCATCTGATCTTGCCAACTCATCTTGTGTCAAGAGTGCTTTGGAAGTAGTGTCAGGTGGCAAGGGAGCTTGGGAACGAGCTGCTAGCTGAGTTGACCAACGAGTAAATCGTGCAGCTGGTGGTACTGTGGAAGGTGTTGCAACAACTAGGGTTGTCTCTGCTTGTTTGGTGGCAGCTATTTGTTTCTGTTTCACTTGTTCTGCAGCTCGTGTAGCACGGGATACCCTGTCGGTATATTTTTCTGCTGGACTTTGACCTTCTATTGCACCATCAGTACCAGCAAAATCTGCAGGATTGTTTTGCTTCCCTTTCCATGTCGTTCTATCTTGCTTCCTCTTTCTCTGTGCCATGTTAAGTCAAACCGACAAGAAAAACGAATAACAAATTAGTTCTTCAAAACAAATGTACTTTGATGTAAGAACATGGTGTGATAGACAAATATTGTATGTTCTAGAAACAGGAACACGTGACTTAGTCACAAGTATAATGTGTAAAGTAAGCAGATGAAATTCAACAAAATTACAAGCAATACAAGCTAGACATCATACATAACATGCAACCACATATAACAGTGCCAAGTTAGAGGGAGCACCTGTGAGGGTGCACTAGGGGAGACGTGCTCATCACCAACACAACTACGTTGAGTGTCTATGCATGTGTTGTCTTGGAAATCATCTTGGGGGATGGAGGAGTAGAATCTGTAGAGGCCCTCCATTTGGAAGGAGCACCTTCATCTGTTGCCTTGCTAACTTCCTTCCGCTTTATTGATTTTGAATTGTCCAGTAAAACTGACAAGAAAAAGCAATGAAATTCACTCTTCAGAACTCATTCGTGCATGATACTGACAATCACTACTTTGATGTAAGGCAAACACATGATTCCAGGATGGAATAATACGAAAAATAGGACGACATGGCATATTCACAACTGTTTGTGTAAACTAAGCAGAAACCATTTCACCAAATAAGATGCAATGCAAGCTAGACACCACGTGAAAGATGCAACCAATATGACTCTGCCAAGTTAAAAGTGTCCCATCATAAATGGCATTTCAAAAAAATAGAAGCAGTGCATGCTATAAATCATATCAAAGATGCAACTAATATCACACTGCATATACTGAAGGTGTCTCATCATATTGATTTATGCGGGATACAAAAAAACAATAGTTTTATGTGAGGACATGCTTAATAGACAGATGTACTGTACTAAATACAGGAAGGCATGTCACATTAATAGGTATAATGTATAAGCTAAGCAAAATAGCACATGCAATTTAACCAGATTGGAAGAATTACAATCTAGACACCATATGCAACATGCAACCACATATCATGCTGCCAAGTTAGATCAAGCACCTGCGATGCTAGTGTAGGGGAAATGCGATAATCAACTTCAGATCTACGTTCACTATCTTCATCTATCCTTGTTGTTTCTTGAGAATCATGTCGGGAGGCTGACGCTGCATTCTTTAAATGAGGAGTAATCCACTTGCCTGACTGCCTCATCATAAGTGATTGACGAGGGATACACAAGAACATTAGTTTGATGTAATAACATGGTTAATACATAGATGTACTAGTATGTACCAAAAACAGAAAGGCATGTCATATTCAAAGGTATAATGTGTAAGCTAAGCAGATGCAATTTAACCAAATTGGAAGAAATACAAGCTAGACATTCGTCCGGAGTGGTGAGCATGATCATTTAGGACCTGAGAGCCTGGTGGGAGGCGGGCTGCTTCGCCACCATCGCGGCTTTTTAGTTGGCTTCCAGGTGATGCCTCTCTTTGCTGGGCATGTCACTGGCTCGGCCAGTGCCCTGACTAGCTATTTGTCTTCTGTTGCTCACGGGATGGTGGTTCATGTAAAAAAATATCTTTCCTTATCTTAATAAAGACCGACTTTGGCCTTTCGAATACAAGCTAGACACCATATGGAACATGCAACCACATATGACACTGTGAAGTTAAAGCAAGCACCTGGGATGGTGGTTCATTGCGAGCGAGGTCATCAACTCCAGAGCTACGTTTACCGTCTCCATCTGCTGACACTGCACCTATTATAAGGCTGAAACGTGTCTGGCCTATCCGCATACGGCACTGGAGTGACTTCTCTCTTTTCTTTTTTGCTTCTCTCATAGCAACAGAGTTTGAAGTACCCTTGCATAAAAACACAATAGTGAGAGTTTGGGTGAAGTGTGTGCAGAACTAGTGCACTGTAAAAGTAGCAGATAGCAGGTGGCTGGAAAATAAATGACAAGAGACATATGATAGCTCTACAACATTGCATGGCAAACAAAATTAGATTCTACTCCATATCATTTTGTAATATATGAGCACAGGAAATGCAGGTACTCCTCCAGCACACCACCACATGTGGTCATATCAAGATAGCAGTCGATAGAAAATAAATAGGTCAGTCGATTTTTTTAATGAACCATTCGATCTATAAGGAACGGGCAGATGTCCTTCGTCTACCTCCCGCCAGTCACTGTTGATGATCTTTCTCGAACAGCCAACGACCACCGGCCCAGACCCCTGCCTCCGCCGCCCCGCCCTCCCCTCGACCTCACACCACCGCCATGCTTGGCAACGCCCCCAGGCCATCCCTTTAATCCCGGCCGACCTCCAGATCGGGCACCAGTAGCTCTAGGCCCCACACGCCCCTAAGATAAACACCGAGGCGCTGCTTCCCCAACATAATAGGCGGACTAGTGCCTGTTATGCCGGGGAATGCTTCCGTTAATTGGGAATCAACTGACCAGGAATTGAAATTTAGGGGGGCGACGGACCTGTAGCTAAGGTGAAATAGTATATGAGGAGAAACCTTGTGCATCACGAGTTACTAGGAACATCTAGTATCAAGAAGAAGCGGTCAACCAGTGTCTTCTGTGGGATGAATACAATGCAAGCAAACACGTAAGATTTGCACGAATAAGGGAAGAGGAGTACCATTTTCGGTTGCCGGTGTGGTCACCTCCATATGTCGCGCCGATCTTCTTCTTTTTGCTGGGGAAACCGATGTTCTGGAGGAGGGTGCAGGCTTGGACGAACCCATGGCCAAATTGTTGACTGTGTTTCCGTGGCCGTATGTCGGCAGAGGGGAAGCAGATCCGAGGCGATGAAGGACGGCATAGCAGGAACAGCTCCGTTGCGGTGGAGGGTGGCGAAGTTGGAGCGGCAGCGGTGAGGCACAGGACGGCGTGGTTGAACTGGCTCGGGTACGGATGGCTCGGCCTCGTCTTCAACTACTAGCCATGGAGGGCATTGCGGTTGAGGTTGCGGTGGACGACGACGTCGGCGTATCGGCTCCGGCGTGATGGAGGAGGGCGGCGGTTGATGGGTAGAATGGGGTGGCGGATGGAGGATGCCGGGGTTTCGCCGCTGGTGGAGAGGTAGTTTTTGCGCCCACGGAGTACGAATGGGGAATCGGACGGGTGGGCGGGGGGAGGGGGAGAACCATGTTTCGGTCTGGGACGCGCTTGTTTTTAGCTTTTTTGAACAGAAGATGGGACGCGCTTGTTACTTTCCCCCCCCCCCTCTTAAATTTCGGGCCTACTGTGGGTCAGGGGTAGGATGGTAATCCCAGGTGTCCCAAATAGTGGGCAGGAGCGATTTCGGCTGCACGCATGTGTGCTTAGGTGGCCATTGTGTATGAATGTTTTTCGGAGGCGGTTGCGTAGCGTCTAGATGAAGCTAAAAACCTACCCCGGTTTAGACCTTTGGACCTTGGGCCGGTAGGTTTCATGGGTCGGAGTTATTAGAAAAGTAATTTCCTTGTACTACCAAACATTGGTCTCACGCGGTTTCGGGCGAGTAGAGGCTCTTTTGGCGCTTCGTTCGAAATTTTGAAACACAAGCATTCACGTTTAGATTACTCTTGAACTTTGAGGATTGACCTAAATAGACAATGTTAAATTTGACCTTGTAGGTTTGAAAACCTCATTAAATTATCCGCTTCTTTTTGAAATTTTGACACTTGAAAATCCTATAACTACGATTATTTTGGAATGGAGGAGCTAAATTAGAATATATTTTGTACACGACTACATGTGCTATTATGTACAAAATCAGAGCAAAGATTGGTGCCCCCATAATTTAGGTATGATTTACAAATTCCATGATATCAAATTCAAATAATTGAATGGACTTCACGTTGAATTTGAATTTTTTTAAACCATCTTAAGTTGAATTGAAATGTATGCTAGTTCATAGGTAGCTATTTATAATGTTCATTGTGTAAATTTTGTATGTATAATGTGCTTTACACACACAACATGAACTATACTCACGTTTATATTCGATTGCTAAAGCGATGCATTGTCTGGAGTTCAAAATACTGACTATGTGGATCAATTGTGTCGAATAATAACATAGACATGCTCAAATTCGATAGAATCCAGATGTCTGATGGATCAATGACCGTTCCTTATGCGAATTGCAAATATCATGATCCCATCCTAATATTTGGATATAATTTATATCTTTAATCAATGTGTACAACAGTCTTGTATGTGTAGTTTCACTATCCATTGGTGGTCTCTCACACATGCTCACACACTCTCTCCCGAGGTGTCTTTCTCACACACATGTTCTCGATATAACCCTCCCTCCCTCTCGTAACCATTTACGACTATTTTCACTAACCTTTATCACAAGCACTCTTCCTCTCGCAAGCATACACACACACAATCCCCATCGACCCTTTCTATATACATAGACCTGCCTATGTGTCTCCTGTACGCACATTATCTTTAGGCATGTCTCTCACACATTGTCTCACACCTCTCTTCATAATCGACGAGTATGATTCTAGCAGAGCATTCTGTAGGATGCCCCTTAAAGTTAGGTTGGATGAATAGTAATATCAGATATAAAGGGGTTATCTTAGTCCGAGAACCTAGGGTTACAAATCCTAGCCGGCTTTGTCAGCGGACATAGAGTCCTTCACAATTATGCTATCTTTGTCTTGTACGACTATCCATCCATGGGTCTCCCTAAATGTGTCACGGGCTGACCAATGTGGCGCAGGACGGAACCAAACGAAGGGCCTCACCTCGACCCACCGGACCTCATGCGGTGACACACCCTCTGCCCCCACGTCTCGTTATCTTCTCACACCCACACATACCAACACAAACACCACACACAAAAAAATATTCTCCTGGTGCCTCTATCCACTCCCCCTTGCATATACACACTCAAGGGAATCTCTCGTCGTGATGTCATATTCGTCTTTCTCTCTAGACCACTCTCATTTCTCGTGCTATCTGTCCCATGCCCCCCCCCCCTATCGGCCCCTCTATCCATGCCTCTCTCGAATACGTAATACACACACATACCTCTCTAGGCCCTGCCAAATGCATCAACTAAACATTCACACATGTTACATCACGTACCCCATTGATCTAAAAAGCGCTCTCTTCACGTTCATTTCGCATACAACATTCCTTTTGAATAAAGTGTGGCCAAAAAATATTTTAGAATTTCTACATATATACAACATTACAAAGTTATATGGAGGAGTATGAACGCTTGCATTGCATCGTGCCCACAATGATATTTATTCCGCACTGTGAATTTGTATATTTTTATACTATATATGAAGTTAGTCATAATAAAGAGAAACGAAGAGCATCTCTCTCTCTCCATCGCATACCCCCCTCTAGACCCCTTTCACGTACGCACACAATCTATCTCCAGGTCCTCTAAAAGTAAGCCCCCAGCACATTCACGCATGTTTCATATTTCTCTCGCGATATATATACAGTGACGATCATTGTATTTGAAGCGAAAGCATGATACATACATTGGACTTCAGAATCCACTCATTACGGTCACCATTTACGTTTTGTGGTTATTATACAGTCACGGGCTCCTCATATAACTCTGTATTTGCTCAAGACATGACTAGTTGACCAGTTAAATGCTCCATGTGGTACCTCTAGTGTTGCATCACATTATCTCACTACCATCAGGCCCACCTGTCGGCTTGTATCTACTCTACATCTACACTCTTATAAAATACTAGCAAGATGCCCATGCGTTGCACGGAACATCAAGATGCATTTGTATGATTAGTTTATCTTGTGGGAGAAAAGAATGAACAAGGGAAGGCCTTATTTGCAAGTGTGGAGAGGGGTGTGTGTATCTTTTTGCAAAATTGCCATAGTTTCCTTCCTATCCATCAGATATAGATCGGACGGCCTATATTGCAGGATGGCGGGCACACGATCATCACCGACTATGCTTTTTATAAGAGTAGGGATAAAATACACTCTTATAAAAAATAGAGTTGGTGATGGTGGTGTGCCTACCATCCTGCAATATAGGCTGTCCGATTTATATCTGACGGATAGGAAAGAAACTATGACAATTTTGCAAAAAGGTACCCACACACCTCTCCACATTTGCAAATAAGGCCTTCCCTCATTCATCCTTTTCTCTCACAAGATAAACTAGTCATACAAATGCATCTTGATGTTACGTGCAACGCACGGGCATCTTGCTAGTAAGAATGAAAACAAACGACCAAAAAATATTGGACGGTGGTTCGAAGTCATGACCGCGGGCACAGCGAACAAGGTGGCCTTGTCTTGGTATGCTGAGCTGTCTGTTTTAACACATAGGAACTGGTGTGGTGATTATACACACACGCACACATGCACACGAACTACATGCACGCAACACTCACACGAACACATGCACCCACGCACGCACGCACCACTCACACGTACACACTCAGCCACACATGCCCGCAACACTCACACGCATGCATGCATGCACACACGAGTACACCACACGACCAACACACACTCTCATGCTCAAGTGCTCAACCTACACGTGCATGTGCACACATCAGGCCCTGGCAGACACATACACAACCAGGTGATTCCCGTGCACGGGGTGGAGCCTTGTCGCGCCTACGTAAATTTATGTTTATCTAACCTTTTCCCTATGCGAACTGATAGGTGGGACCCACAAGGAACGTGGTCAATTTAACTAGTCAACATGGTGCCACGCAGACTATTTGGCCGGTCAACAGAGTGCAATCCGATGCTGAACCGTGAGTAAGTGACCGTATAATCACCGCAAAACGTATATAGTGACCGTAATCAGCTTATTCTAAAGTTCAGTGAACGTATTACGCTTTACTCTCTGTAGGCCCTCCAAAACTACATCTCTACACGTTCTCACATGTTACATCTAACAACTATGCAATACAGCACTACTACTACACTCTAACACAATAAATCATAGTATGTGTTTTTAGTTTTACTAGATATCATATTGTTACTTAATTATTCAGTTTGCATACATTAAAATTGCCTTTGAGATGTATGGCTAGTATCATATACCGCGCGGGAAAAATCCCGCCCTTTCCTATTTAATCGGGTTTGTATCGATGGATCGTGTGAAACAGCAAAACTATAGTACTATATATAGTACAAGTGACAGTTCACTATCGATGGATCATGCGAAATAGCAAACTATAGCACTATATACAGTACAAGTGACAGTTCACTGGGCCATCGTGTCGTGTACTCCTCCATCGTAAGAGTGGAGCGCTCGCTTTCATAAATCTTCTAGTCCCTTTTGTCGACATGTGGGGCATCAAGCTACCGGGTCCACGTGCCATACCGGAATACAGTGCAGAGAAGCCGGGGTGAAGCACCCAGTCATGGCGCCGGTGTAGTAATGAGCAATGAGGCGTCAAATCACAAAGCTGCACCTTTCCCATAGTTAAGTTGGAGGGATGAAGTAATAATGCTAAAAAAGAAGTTGGAGGGATGAAGAAACCATCATTTCACTCGTTGCTGAATCCGCTTCTCCGTCATATTCTTCAAGTTAACCATGTATTGCTTCTGTCATTGTTCTGCCTCATGTGGGAAGCTGATCGGCTTGGGAAAGCACTGAGACATGGGACCGCATGTTAGCAAACCGCCAGGACAAC
>NC_041392.1:298514777-298525507 GCF_002162155.2 Triticum dicoccoides | reverse complement strand
CGCCATCTACGCGGCAAAATCACCTCCTTTTTACTAATCTTGATTCTATAATTTTTAGATCAATATAATTGAGATTTGTATAGATAGCACACAGGAGCAAAACCAAGTGGTACGGTTAAGGGCATCCACAATGTGTATCCAAATGTGAAAATAGCTTTTGGCATCGTGGGAACCATTATGGACGGTGTTGCCAAAGCCAAAAGGATGGAACCAAAGCTCCCTGATTGATTGATTGATTGATTGAAGGAATAGAAAATGCAACGTCTCTCCTCTTTCTCCCGTGCTTGGATGCATGTACAGTATAGAGGGCGGAGTCTACTCCCATGTCCCTTCTATCACAAATCACAAATCAATGAGGCGTCAAATCACAAAGCACGGATGAAGCAACCATCATTTCACTCTTCGCTGACTCCGCTTCTCCATCGTCTTCTTTGAGAAACCATCTCACCGCACTAAGCTGGACGGGCGACGCTATTGTGTATGAGTAGTACTAGTACATTTGTGCGTCCTTTGGTTCAATGGACTTCCTGGATGCAAATAAGGCGGTTGTCTCGGCTTGCAGGTGGCACTTGTGAACGACTTACTGTGGTCTCCCTCAATGGTGTTCTCCGTCGAACGGACTTTGCCAAACCACAATGTTCGAGATATCGTCGACATCACCGCAATGGGGAAGGAAGTCAAATATAGTTACTACCTCCATTTTTTTGTACACAAGGCCATTATATCAAAATTACAATTTGCAAAAGGCCACTAACACTAATCGAGGCAAAATTGATGGGGTTTGCCTCATACTAGCAACCAAGAACATTAATATCTCCTGCATACATGCGGAAGTGAGAAGGTTGGTTTGCATGGCGCTGCATTAATCAAGCGATGAGGAGTGGAGATGGTTAGCTCTTTGGGCTTTGGAGAAAAAAATACGCATTAATTGACACGTGAAACGAGGATTTGTATCGATTAATCCCGCGAAGGAAAACCCCGCCTTTCTTTTTTAACACTAGTACTCCTAGTACATAGTACTACGTACTTATCTTGTTTGGGTCTAGGCCTTGCATTGCCATACTTCGCCACACATTTTTGCCAAGCTTGCCTAAAGTTTTCAAAATGAAAAGGAGGTACACTTGTGCATGGCTGTCGCGGTCGCACCGCACCCTCACATGCACAATCGCTCCTGCATGCCGCAAACCCAACCAAGGGAACGCACCCTCACTGACACGTGCTATTGCTGTGAACAAACCAAACTCAGCCATCCTACCACTGACGCATAATTTTCGTTCATAGAGTATGTTTATCCAACCGCATGTTGGGGAGTATCCGTACAGCCCGTGCGATGGTCTGATGGGGAAGAAGAAGAGGTGAGGAAGAAGGGTTAGGAGACGTAGGATATTCATCCAACCGCCTGAAATGGTAGACTGACCCAAGTCAGGCGACTTGCATAATAATATATGTTTTTACACAGCAAAAGATCCATAAAAACAACAACATAAAGAAAAACTATCACTGCTCGCGGAACGAGACGGCCTCGTCGTCTTTGGCTACCGGCGCGAACCAGGCGTAGCTGCCGACGTGTGTCTCCGCACCGTGGTTGTCCTCGGCCTCCAGCTACTCGTTCACGTGGAGCGTGCGGGCGCTTTGCACAAACGAGAGCACCGCCCAGTTCAAGTCAAGGACGTCCGGTTCTGCCTGCAGGAGGGCCTTGATGGCAGCGGCATCCGCGCGCTCCACGTCGAGTCGAGCCTCCGCCGCCCGATTCAAGTCCAGGACGTCTAGTTCTGCCTGCAGGAGGGCCTCGATGAGAGCGGCATCGCGCGCTCCGTGTCGAGTTGAGCCTCTGCCGCCCGGTTCAAGTCCAGGACGTCTGGTTCCGCCTGCAGGAGGGCCTCGATGGCAGCGGCATCCGCGCGCTCCGCCTCAAGTTGAGCCTTCGCCGCCCGATTCACATCCACGACATCTGGTTCCGCCTGCAGGAGAGCCTCGATGGCGGCGGCATGTGCGCGCTCCGCGTCGAGTTGAGCCTCTACCTCCCAGTCCTCCTTTAGTATCGCCAGGTTGAACCGCTGGTCCGCCTGCACCATGGGGGACTCAGACGCCGGCACGAAGTCGACGTCCATCGTCTCATACCCATCGAGGGCCTTCTGCGCCGCGACTTCCACCATGAACATTGGATCGGCTTCCTCCTCCTCGTATCTTGGCTCCAGAGAACTCGGGGATTGGCCCGCCGCAAAGCGAGCTTGGGAACGGAGGTCTCTGGCGCCGACTGCCGCCATGATTTCTGCGCGGCGCTCCGGCGTCAGCATCTTGTAGTACGTGATCTTGCGGCACACCATGGATTTCCAGCGAACTAGGGTCCGTTTGATGCGGGCTAGGGGATCAAAAGGTGGGGGAAGGGGCTGGAGATTAGGTGTGGTTTTAGGGCAGTGGCTGGCGTAGGCCGAGCAGCGAAGGTTTTGGTGTGAATAGTGGTTCCGGTGATGACCGGTCAATCGGTTTTGATTGTACATCGCTCTTGTCGCGTTCGCGTTGCAGCCCGGCACGCTGGACCCTCCACGTCGCTCACTGAATGGAATGCGCTTCGTCTTGCGTTTTTGCTCGCTTGTGGGACTGCAGTTGAGAGCAAACCGACGTCCCTCCCCCTCCCCCGCCCGCATCATTTTATGCGGAGTAAATAAAAACAGAAGGAGTATACTACGGATGAGGATCCCCTGACGTGGCCGAACCCATTGAGTAACTGACATGCGGGGCCTGGGGTCCGCTAGTAAGTGACCGAAAGGGAGGGTAAGGCAGGGATACGTATGTGAAAGGAGCTTCCAATGGTATAATTTTCACATTATACATCTCATGTACTATTAATCTTGTCAATAGTCAAATGCGGTTTTGAAAAACGCATTAGAGCATGGTTAATAATATAGCCAGTCGATGGCTATAAGGAACTGCCATGTCATCTATAGCCATCATCTATTATATGCAGTCATACAGTAGTGTGGGCTATAAGGTTGGCTATTTCCCGCAAAAAAAATTATAAGGTTGGCTATTGTATTAGTACTTTTTTCCATCTCCTTTCCATCTCTTTCTTCATATTTATTGTACGTATTTAACTAGGAATGCGTATATAGCTAGCCTCTTGCATGAGAGCTCACTCCCCTTACTTTTTCACATCTCTCGCCTCCACATAGGCCCTATATAAATGGAAGGAGGGAGTACAACTATGAGCACTGCATACTCTAGTACAGATGTTGTCAGTACTCCACTAGTACTATTGGACAGGGAGCTTAAAAAGTTACTATTGGACTGGCTATATGTGGCGAAATCCTAGTAGGAAGAGCATGCGCGAGAACAAGCACATTCATGTGGTTGAAAACAAATTGGAAACCATCTCGAGTACAAATCTAGGAGTACGTACGAATCTAACAATATTGATTGGGCGTTGTTGAATGTTGATACTTTTTTATCAAAGTAGAGACACTTTGACTACACATAGAACTTATATGTAAACTAGAAATGATAGGAGGGAGTATATTGTACGTTCAAAAACGAAACGAACATTGAATACCCTTTATATATGATTTGCGGATGCTATGATCACCAGTTCAAAATTTTGAATCCGCCTTAGATATCACACATGCCCCCACTCGTTCTCTCTCGATTTCATCTCGGGGTCCGGAGATTGATTGAAAGAGGACTATGGTGGGTACAATACGTTCGTTTCGCTTATGAACATACAATATACTCCCTCTGATCCCCACATACCCCCCCCCCCCGCGGGTCATTTCTATCATAGAAACAGACCAAACATTTATCTCCTTGCATGACACGCAATTGATCTATGAACATCAATCGATCTCGTCAACATGTGTTGGGGCATGAACCGAATGGGATGTCAAAACTAAGACGCGAAGCGACACGTAGTGGAGGAAAAGTGAAACTTCAAATGAACCGTTTGTTTGTATGCATGTCAGAAAAATTACAAATAAACATAGGAAATACAAGCATGGTCTAGGCCCACATGTGAATGATACTCGGCGGAATGTTCAAATGAGGCATGCGGGAGGATGGACTCGACCGGAGGGCGACATGATCGATGGAGAAGAGGGTTGGAGAGGAATGACAAATAAGCAAACGCCACATGATTATACTTGAACAGCTCAAATAAACAATAATTTGTCTCGCTTGGCCTACATAGTGAAAGGCCTAATGCGCAACGCGGAGCACTGACGCTTGAATATGGCCAGGAAAATAGGGAAACCGACATGTGGGGAACACCTGTCGGGACGATGTAGCGCAAACTAGTCCAATGGAGGAGCTGGCCCACGACCTCCTCGCCACCGGCAACCATTCATGTGGGTCGTGGGGGCCAACAACGTGGCGCAGCTCCAGCATCGCCTCTGGACACGACGACCGCGGTGAGAGATACGCTCATCGTTGCTAGACACGGTCGGTTTCAGTGTGCCGAGGGTGGCGTTAGTGCTGTGGCACAACCAACAGTACGTTTGGTTTGTGCCCAAGGTTGCCCCATCAAAGCATTGGGTAGCCAAATTTTTGGTTGAGGTTTTGGTTGCCCATGATTTGGCCGACATTGGCAAGAAAAATGAACTAGAGTTGGCTAGAGTTCATTGGCATGCAAAAAAATGGCAACCATATAAACAAAGACCAATCTTTGGGTCATGACCAAATTTTTGGTAAGGTGCACTTTGGCCACAATCCAAACACACCCCAACACCCGGGTCATCGAGGATGCACGGGGCGCCGGGACACGTCCACGGAGTGGTGTAGCGCGGCCAACTGCATCCTCAGGACCTGAGACCATGTCGGGTCGTCTTGCTTTTTAAATGACATGCGTCGATCGCATGTGAGTAAAGGGCATCTCCAACATTGCCACGACCGCAGCTAATTACCCTGGCACACCAAAAACCCTCGTCCCTCGCACCGTCACGCGGTGCGTTCCCAGCCGGCGTCAGTTGCCTGCATTCATGCCGTCCATCCGTATGCCGTCGTTAAGAGGCTCGGTGCCCAAGGAACCAACTCCGGCGACTTAATGACGCACCAGGACGCTTGGCCTCATTGGAATGCGCTACTTAAAGCGGCAACGCCCAGCTAACCTCCACAACATAGCGCATCGTCCTCCTACCTGGCACCACATCCTCCATGACCGCAAGCGCGAACGCTCTGCAGGAGAGCTTGTCTTCGGGGATGGAGCTCGAGGTCGCCGCCCTCGCTCAAGTCGCCACACAAGCGGTGGCCACGCTGGCGGCCGACGACGGGAGCACCGTCAGCCACGCGTCTGACTTGCCGCCGTCCAATGTCCGGCACCGCCGAGGTCGGGGACTCCTTCGAGGATGAGTAGGGCATGGGAGGCGGCAGGGCATGGTGTGCCAACTGGCCGGTCCGTCTCCCGTGTTCTACTTTTCCTTGCCGGAGACCGCACCTTCACTTCACGGGTCTTGAACCCCGCCCTCGTACATGGAGATCGCAGATGGAGGACGTCGGTCGCCGCCGTAGAATAGATTTAGGGTCGGGTTTCTTTTATTTTTCTGTCCTATAAAAGTTCGAAATGTAATGAAAATCTGCCGTGTTTGCATTAATCTCGGCCAGTGTATATGAACTTTCACAATAATATAGTATATTGTAGGAGTACTATCAAGATGCGCGTGCGTTGCACGGAAGATTAATATCTTGTGGGATAAAAGGATGAACGAGGGAAGGCCTTATCTGCAAATGCACATTCACGCATTTCACATCTTTCTACATCTACGGGAACCTACGAAAGGGTTAACATAAATTGCCTCTCTCTCCTCCCCTGATTTTATGGTGGTCGGCCCCTCCCTCCTCCCAATCTACAATCAACAGCTCACACGTTTCACGTTATGTTAATTACGTAACTGGGACTACGTAGGTGTGGCATTACTCGTCCTAAAAAACCCAACTAAGCCAACCTCCCAGCATATCGCGCGGGAAAAGACCCGGTCACGTCGTTTTAGTCGGGATTACCGGATTACTAGTAGTAGTATCGATGCATCACGCGAAGCAACAAGTTTTTTTTGAAGGGGCGAAGCACCTAGTTTAAAAGGAAAAAAGGCGGTACACTCACAGCACCCCTGTCGCGGTTGCATTGCACCCCACACACGTTCGGTCCTGCACACGGCTCACGCAAAAGGAATGCGGTTCGGCTTGCCTCTTCACTGACATGTGGGACTGCACTTGGAGAAACCGACCAAGCGCCAAACTCCCCCCGCCCACCGTGCGAAAATCCTCCCCCTGCTACCTCTTGAGCACTGCGTTGGCTTTCCCCGAAGAGGAGAGGATGATGCAGCAAAGTAGCATAAGTATTTCCCTCAGTTTTTGTGAACCAAGGTATCAATACAGTAGGAGGCTACGCGTGAGTCCCTTGTACCTACACAAAAACAATAGCTCAATGCAACCAACGCGCTTAGGGGTTGTCAATCCCTTCATGGTCACTTACGAAAGTGAGATCTGATAGAGATGATAAATAATATTGTTGGTATTTTTGGTATAGAGATGCAAATTAAAAAGTAAAAGCAAAGCAATAATAAAGTGATGGAGATTGATATGATGAGAAAGAGACCCGGGGGCCATAGGTTTCACTAGTGGCTTCTCTCAAGAGCATAAGTATTCTACGGTGGGTGAACAAATTACTGTTGAGCAATTGATAGAATTGAGCATAGTTATGAGAATATCTAGGTATGATCATGTATATAGGCATCACGTCCGAGACAAGTAGACCGAAACGATTCTGCATCTACTACTATTACTCCACTCATCGACCGCTATCCAGCATGCATCTAGAGTATTAAGTTAAAAATAGAGTAACGCCTTAAACAAGATGACATGATGTAGAGGGATAGTTTCATGCAATATGATAAAAAACCCATCTTGTTATCCTCGATGGCAACGATACAATACGTGCCTTGCTGCCCCTTCTGTCACTGGGAAAGGACACCGCAAGATCGAACCCAAAGCTAAGTACTTCTCCCATGGCAAGAACAACCAATCTAGTAGGCCAAACCAAACTGATAATTCGAAGAGACTTGCAAAGATAACCAATCATACATAAAAGAATTCAGAGAAGATTCAAATATTATTCATAGATAGACTTGATCATAAACCCACAATTCATCGGTCTCAACAAACACACCGCAAAAAGAAGATTACATTGAATAGATCTCCACAAGAGAGGGGGAGAACATTGTATTGAGATCCAAAAAGAGAGAAGAAGCCATCTAGCTACTAACTATGGACCCGTAGGTCTGAAATAAATTACTCACACTTCATCGGAGGGGCTTGGATGATGATGTAGAAGCCCTCCGTGATCGATGCCCCCTCCAGCGGAGCTCCGGAACAGGCCCCAAGATGGGATCTCGTGGATACAGAAAGTTGCGGCGGTGGAATTAGGTTTTTGGCTCCGTCCCCGATCGTTTGGGGGTACATGGATATATATATAGGATGAAGAAGTACGTTGGTGGAGCTTCGACGGGCCCACGAGGCAGGGGGCGCGCCCTAGGGGGGCGCCCTCCACCCTCGTGACCGCCTCATGGCTTTCTTGACGGAGGGTCCAAGTCTCCTGGATCTTATCTAATAAGAAAATCACGTTTCCGAATGTTTCATTCCATTTGGACTCTGTTTGATATTCCGTTTCTCCGAAACACTGAAATAGGCAAAAAAACAGCAATTCTGGGCTGGGCCTCCGGTTAATAGGTTAGTCCCAAAAATAATATAAAAGTGTAAAATAAAGCCCAATATAGTCCAAAATAGTAGATAATATAGCATGGAGCAATCAAAAATTATAGATACGTTGGAGACGTATCAAGCATCCCCAAGCATAATTCCTGCTCGTCCTCGAGTAGGTAAATGATAAAAACAGAAATTTTGATGTGGAGTGCTACTTGGCATAATTTTAATGTAATTCTTCTTAATTGTGGTATGAATATTCAGACCCGAAAGATTCAAGACAAAAGTTCATATTGACATAAAAATGATAATACTTCAAGCATACTAACTAAGCAATTATGTCTTCTCAAAATAACATGGCCAAAGAAAGTTCATCCCTACAAAATCATATAGTTTAGTCATGTTTCATTTTCATCACACAAGAATGCTCTCA
This sequence comes from Triticum dicoccoides, assembly GCF_002162155.2. NCBI lineage: Eukaryota > Viridiplantae > Streptophyta > Magnoliopsida > Poales > Poaceae > Triticum > Triticum dicoccoides. Next base: position 298,517,391 of record NC_041392.1, on the reverse strand, counting down.
TCATGCACAACCCCGATGACAAGCCAAGCAATTGTTTCATACTTTAGTAATATCAAACCTATAAACTTTCACGCAATATATAAGCGCGAGCCATGGACATAGCACTATGGTGGAATAGAATATAATGACGGGGGGTTATGTGGAGAAGACAAAAAAGGATAAAGTCTCACATCAACGAGGCTAATCAATGGGCTATGGAGATGCCCACCGATTAACGTTAATGCAAGGAGTAGGTCTTGCCATGCAACGGATGCACTAGAGCTATAAATGTATGAAAGCTCAACAAAAGAAACTAGTGGGTGTGCGTCCAACTTGCTTGCTCACGAAGACCTAGGGCACTTGAGGAGGCCCATTGTTGGAATATACAAGCCAAGTTCTATAATGAAAAATTCCCACTAGTATATGAAAGTGATAACATGAGAGACTCTCTACTATGAAGATCATGGTGCTACTTTGAAGCACAAGTGTGGTAAAAGGATAGTAACATTGTCCCTTCTCTCTTTTTCTCTCATTTTTTGGGCCATTTTATGGCCTTTCTCTTTTTTTGGGGCCTTCTCTTTTTTTATGGCCTTTCTCTTTTTTTTATTCCTCACTTCGGACAATGCTCTAATAATGATGATCATCACACTTCTATTTATTTACAACTCAATGATTACAACTCGATACTAGAACAAAGATGACTCTATATGAATGCCTCCGGCGGTGTACCGGGATATGCAATGAACCAAGAGTGACATGTATGAAAGAATTATGAACGGTGGCTTTGCCACAAATACTATGTCAATTACATGATCATGCTAAGCAATATGACAATGATGAATGTGTCATGATGAACGGAATGATGGAAAGTTGCATGGCAATATATATCGGAATGGCTATGGAAATGCCATAATAGGTAGGTATGGTGGCTGTTTTGAGGAAGATATAAGGAGGTTTATGTGTGAAAGAGTGTATCATATCACAGGGTTTGGATGCACCGGCGAAGTTTGCACCAACTCTCAATGTGAGAAAGGGCAATGCACGGTACCGAAGAGGCTAGCAAGGATGGAAGGGTGAGAGTGCGTATAATCCATGGACTCAACATTAGTCATAAAGAACTCACATACTTATTACAAAAATCTACAAGTCATCAAAAACCTCGGCACTATGCGCATGCTCCTAGGGGATAGATTGGTAGGAAAAAACCATCGCTCGTCCCCGACCGCCACTCATAAGGAAGAAAATCAAATAACACCTCATGTTTCAAATTTGTTGCATAACGTTTACCATACGTGCATGCTACGGGACTTGCAAAGTTAAAAGTAAAAGCAAAGCAATAATAAAGTGATGGAGATTGATATGATGAGAAAGAGACCCGGGGGCCATAGGTTTCACTAGTGGCTTCTCTCAAGAGCATAAGTATTCTACGGTGGGTGAACAAATTACTGTTGAGCAATTGACAGAATTGAGCATAGTTATGAGAATATCTAGGTATGATCATGTATATAGGCATCACGTCCGAGACAAGTAGACCGAAACGATTCTGCATCTACTACTATTACTCCACTCATCGACTGCTATCCAGCATGCATCTAGAGTATTAAGTTAAAAACAGATTAACGCCTTAAGCAAGATGACATGATGTAGAGGGATAGTTTCATGCAATATGATAAAAACCCCATCTTGTTATCCTCGATGGCAACGATACAATACGTGCCTTGCTGCCCCTTCTATCACTGGGAAAGGACACCGCAAGATCGAACCCAAAGCTAAGCACTTCTCCCATGGCAAGAACAACCAATCTAGTAGGCCAAACCAAACTGATAATTCAAAGAGACTTGCAAAGATAACCAATCATACATAAAAGAATTCAGAGAAGATTCATATATTATTCATAGATAGACTTGATCATAAACCCACAATTCATCGGTCTCAACAAACACACCACAAAAAGAAGATTACATCGAATAGATCTCCACGAGAGAGGGGGAGAACATTGTATTGAGATCCAAAAAGAGAGAAGAAGCCATCTAGCTACTAACTATGGACCCGTAGGTCTGAAATAAACTACTCACACTTCATCGGAGGGGCTTGGATGATGATGTAGAAGCCCTCCGTGATCGATGCCCCCTCCGCGGAGCTCCGGAACAGGCCCCAAGATGGGATCTCATGGATACAGAAAGTTGCGATGGTGGAATTAGGTTTTTGGCTCCGTCCCCGATTGTTTGGGGGTACGTGGATATATATAGGAGGAAGAAGTATGTCGGTGGAGCTTCGAGGGGCCCACGAGGCAGGGGGGCGCGCTCTTCACCCTCGTGACCGCCTCGTGGCTTTCTTCATGGAGGGTCCAAGTCTCATGGATCTTATCTGATGAGAAAATCATGTTTCCGAAGGTTTCATTCCGTTTGGACTCCTTTGATATTATGTTTCTCAGAAACACTGAAATAGGCAAAAAAAACAACAATTCTGGGCTGGGCCTCCGGTTAATAGGTTACTCCCAAAAATAATATAAAAGTGGAAAATAAAGCCCAATATAGTCCAAAACAGTAGATAATATAGCATGGAGCAATCAAAAATTATAGATACGTTGGAGACGTATCACCCCTCCCCCCCACCACCACCACCCAAAAAATCC
>NC_041392.1:298481359-298514510 GCF_002162155.2 Triticum dicoccoides | reverse complement strand
TCCACTCCATTCGCTCTGCCAAAGCCGCCCTCCCCGCCACGCCGATACGTCGGCGCCGCGGTTCGTCGAGGGGACGCACAGCGATCCTCTCGCTCCCATAGTACGCTCTCGTAGACTACCATCCTCTAACCGCGCCGCCACCACTGGTGATGTTCTTGTGGAGGCGCACGGCGGTCAGCGCCACCACCGCTGGCGACGTTCGTGTGGAGATGCACGGCGGTCAGCTTCTCCCACGGTACACGCATTCTAGACTGAGGCCCCGTGCATGTCGGTGTAGCGCTGAATGTTAGCTGATAGATTATGTTAATCTCACTGTTTGCCGAAGTAGTTTACAGTGAATGTGCTCTGCTTAAGAAGCTTCCTTGCCCTGTTCTGCACTCAATCTACTTAGCTGAGATGGCATGCCAAGGCCGATTAGTTGCTAAAATATCATGCCATATATTTATTGTGACGTAGATTGCCATGGTCTAGTAGCCAATCTGTTAGGTGAAATAGCTCTACACCATTTTATACTCGATCTTTGTTGCTGCGATGGCCTTCGATAGTTGGATGGCTATGTGCTCAGCCTCATTGACTGCTGAAATAGGCTGCCATAATTTAGGACTCAAATATGTTTGCTGAATTAGCCTTACATATATTTCGTTACTTAGATCTGCTCGTCCAAATATCTTGACATAGCTTTAGACATCGACCTAGGTATTTTCTTCTGGACTTCATAAAAAAGCATATATGTTTTTCCTGTAATATCTAGTAGAAGAACTAATTTGTATGTCTAACAGATGGACAGGACTTGGATAACTTCTGCTCGAAGATTCTCTGTTGCATATGTCGAGGGGGTTGAAAACTTCATGAACTTTATCAAAGCTGAGTATGATGGTCCGAAATCAGATGTGCTCTTCCCGTGTAGCAGTTGTATGAATTCAGTTACAAGACCCCAGTCAACTGTGCAAAATCATCTGCACTTGCATGGGATGTCGGTCACATATACTAGGTGGGTTCATCATGGTGAATCTGTGAACATCAATGTTATTGACTACGTGGAAGCAGCAGGTCACCATCTTGATCTGCCTAATGCTCAGGTGGAAGAGGAGGAGGAGGTGGTGGTGGTGGAGCCAGTGAGTTTGACCAATATTGAAACAATGCTACGAAATGCTCGTGCATTCTGTGAACTTTCACCTGCAGAATAAAAACGGTGGGCCCGCATGTTGGAATAATGCAACGTGGTTGTCACCCCAGGAAATAAGTTGTCAGTATTCTCAGCTATGGTCACCTTTCTTCAGGTGAAGACATCTCAGCGGATGACCAACAAATCATTCGATGCGATGTTGGCTGCTTTCCGCAAAGCTTTCCCAGATGCGTCTGAGCTGCCACACACCTACAGTAAAATGAAGAATTTTTTCGTGCAGTTGGAATTGGATATGATATGATCCATGTTTGTAAGAATAATTGTGTTCTGTTTCGGAAGGATTATGCCAACTTAAGTGAATGCCTGAAATGCAAATCATCAAGATGGAAAGATGGCGATGCTGTGAAGAGGATTCCTCATAATGTTCTGAGACATTTTCCAATTATACCAAGATTGCAGAGGTTGTTTCATGATGCTGAAACCAGAGAGGATGTACTGTGGCTTTCTAGGAACCAGGAGTACAGATATCAGAATGTAATGAGCCATCCATCACATGGTAGTGAGTGGAAAAGCTTCAATCAGAAGCACGAAACGTTTGCTGCCGACCCGAGAAACATTAGACTTGGCTTAACTTTAGATGGATTTAACCCATTTGTCCACTAGAGCGCCACATATAGCATGTGGTCAGTGCTTGTTATCCCTTACAACATGCCTCCAAATGTCCGCACCAAAGAATCAAACTACATGATGGCCTTACTCATCCCAGGTCCAAAAAGTCCTGGAAAGGATTTTGATTTGTTCATGGAGCCTCTTGTGGAGGAACTTCAACAGCTATGGAGGGGTGTTCTCACTCGAGGCCTATATAGCATCCCACCAGCTGATTTCTTTCTGCGTGTTGTTATAATTTGGTGCATCCATGATTATCCGGCTTTGGGCACTATGTCAGGGCGAACGACACATGGTTACAATGCATGTGTTCACTGTGACAAGAATCCGCTGTCATATGCAATACTTAGCAAGATCTGTTACATTGGACACTGCCGTTTCCTTGCCAAGGACAAGCCGCATCCTAGAAAATATCGAATACATGTGTTCAATGCAAAGCATGAAAACCGTGATGCGCCAAAGAGGCTCACTGCCGATGAGTTGCAAGTGGAATTAGAGAAGATCGGGCATATTACACCAGGAAACCATCCTGATAATGGTAGCGGGAAAAGAAAGCGTGGCAGGGCAGAAGAGATATTATTGTTTACCCGCAGGTCCACTTTGTGGGACTTGGAGTATTGAAAAGATTTGGATCTGCGGCATAATCTTGATGTGATGCACATCGAGAAAAATATATGTGACAGCATTATCGGCACACTTCTTAATATTGAAGGCAAGACAAAAGATACCTTAAAATCGAGGATTGATTTGACACACCTCGGTATCAGACAGGATTTGTAGGTGCAAGATGAAGGTAAACCACGGGATATGGCACCAGTTGTGTATGTCTTGGACAAGGTAAAAAGAAAAGAATTCTGCGAGGTCCTGTCACGTGTGAGATTCCCACATGGATTTGCTTCCAACCCTAAAAGGAGAGTCAGTGTAGATGGAAACATGGTACAAGGGTTGAAAACTCATGACTGTCACGTCCTACTTCAAAGGGTTTTACCTGTTATCCTTAGAGGATTGGGCCGCCTTGACTTATACAGAGCAGTTGCAGAGTTGGGACAATTCTTCAGGGAACTCTACAGTAGAAATATCAGGATAGATGCTTTGGAGCATCTTAGAGACAAGATACCAACGATCCTATGCGACCTTGAGAAGATATATCCTCCAGCCTTCTTTGATGTGATGGTGCATTTGGCTGTTCATCTACCTGATGAGCCACTACTTAGAGGTCCAGTACAGTATGGCTGGATGTACCCTATTGAAAGGCGGCTAGGCACTTTCAAGGGCTATGTTAGGAACAAAGCTAGACCCGAGGGTTCCATTGCAGAGGCCTATATTGCTACAGAAGCATTGACATTCTACTCAAAATACATTGAAACAGCTGATCAGCTTAGCAAAGAGGTGGATGAAGACAATCCCGGGCTCAATGTTTTCGATTATTCTATTCGATTTACAGGGGAAGAGTCGACAAGAGGACAAACCTAAAGATTTGGACAAAATGGTTTGGTATGTGTTGAATAACTGTCTTGAGATACTACCTTATATCAAGTAAGTGCTAAGTACTGCAGCTTATACATCATAATCTACTAAACTTGCAGCACATTCTTATATATTTAGATGTTTGACACGATCACTATGTTGTGAAGCATCTACAAAAAGGAGTTACTGCCGCAAAATCCAAGAAACATTGACAAACTGGTTATGGCAGGATTTGTGAAATGGTTCAAGAGCCATGTAAGCTTTTGAATTGCACTGTCAGTTTTTTTTAATATATTGAGTACATAAGATGATCAGCTTGTCTATTTTCTAACCATAGGTTAAGAAGATGCGGGAGGATGGGCAGGCAGTTGATGATGCCCTTTACTCACTAGTAATGGGTCCTGATACTCGGGGAAGACATTATGAATCTTGCGTTGTTGGAGATGTGCGCTACAACACCCTTGCACGAGACGGAGGCAGGAAGACACAAAATAGTGCCATCATGAGCACGGATACGTATGACAAAGAGACAACTGAAATGTATGCTAACATAACAGACATTGTTCAGTTGCAGTATATCTCCAGTTTCGAGAATCATCGGTGTGTGGTTCTGTTGTGCTGTCGTTGGTATAACCTGTTTTCCAGGATCGCAAAACCCAGAGCTGATGATTATTTCAAATCCATCAATGTCAAGGCGGCGTACCAAACCAACGAGCCTTTTATTTTGGCAAATCAAGCAACACAGATATTTTTCTTGGAAGACACATTTGCACGTAGCGATGATTGGAGAGTATTGCAAAGGTTTGAGTAGAGGAATTCGTTTAATGAAGTTGCACAACAAGATGGTGCTTACACTGCTCCTGATGTACAAGATAACACAGATGTTCCTAATATCTTTGAGAACCATCACGTCAATGACGCCGGCAAAAATATTGCATGTCGTCTTGGGGACATACAAGAGTTGATCAAGAAGAAGCCAACGTTCAAGGACGTTGAGGACGAAGAAAAGATGACACCGTGGGGAATTATGATTTAGACTAATACACATGGCGAAGATGTTGACACTGCTGCTGCGGATGATGATTACATTGCTTTTGTCGTATTTGCCTATCAGAAGACGTTTTTTTATCTACTATGTGAAACCGTGTTTGCTATGACAACTGAAACATGATGAACATGTTGTTTAGTATTTTCCTGTGAGAACATCACTTGTTATGTATGCTGATTTGTGTTTGTTGATTGTATGACGACTAAAACATGATGGCATTGTTGTTTAGTTGTGCTCATATTTGGCTGTGAAACTTGAATTTGATGACATTGTTTGATGTTGGACTACAATTTGCTTGACGTCTTCGAATGAGAACAAAGCTGACTCGACAGGGCCTCTGCTAATTTATTTATTTATTACCAAAAGGGCCTCTGCTATTTATTTATTTATGAGCAAAAGGGGATACCCCCTGATTTCCGTTAATAGAAATATTGAGATGTTCACAACACTACGCCCAGCCTGCTATACAGGTTTCATTCATTACTAGTTTCAGCAAAGTGCTCATGTCATAGCCACTGAATACATCACGAATGCTACATACAGTGCAAATAAAGAGATAATCATCCTACATAGCACATCGCTTTTGCCCATTATCTTCACAAGCTCTTTCATCTCCTCATTGATGTCAAGGCCGTTTAGCAGTTGTTGCTTGGCCATGATCACAGGAACTGCATCTTTAACCTTCTGCTCTGCATCTTCCTATTCTGTTGTTCCTTTAGTTACTTGTCCAACACCCTAACCTGCTGGTATTGGGATTCCTCGGCTAACCAAATAATCAGTGTAGTTGCACTCCCCCACATCAAAAACTTCCCAGAAATACAAATCACATGAATCTTTCTTTTTTTGCACGAATCAAATTGGAAGATCATCAACCAAACTATTAAAAAAATCAGCAACTGAAAGCAGCAGAACAACACTTAAACATATTATTACCCCGTGATTCGGGCATTTGTAGAAAACTAGGCCAGGGTTGAGGATTGTGATTGAGATGCGACGGATGACCCTGCATGATTTGCAGCAGTGGCACCACACCAACGGCAGCGGGTTGCGATGAGCAATCGGCTGCGGTGCGCGTGCCGGCGGGGGTGTGATGAGACCCACAGGCGATGATACGGGTGGCGACTTGGCGCACATTTGGTTGTTGCCTGCTGAAGAGCATGTGGACGAGCAGCCAGCGGACATGGTTGCTGCAGCCGAGCTTCTGATGCTAGGTAGAGTAAGTAGAGAAGAGGAGAAGCGAGCATTCGATATGTCAGTTTCATTACTTGCGGAGTAGCATAGCACCATATATAGTCATAGTCTAGGTTTGGATTCGAACCAGCTACAGGAGCACGTCTCTCTTGTTTCTAAAACTCAGCAACATCTCTTTACTGGTACACTAGCTTGTTTTGTACGCCTTCTCAAGTCTTTGATTCCTCCACCTGACATCTGGGACCCACCGGAAGGGCCTTTGTATTTCGAGAAAAAAATGTGCCCCCTGCTGACAGGTCGAACCCACCAGCTATCTTTGCACGCAAGGAAGTGCCTCCTTCTTACGCACAAAAAATGAATACTTCCCCTGCCAGCTGGAACCCAGCATCGTGGGAGGCTGACTTGTGGGCCTACCAAGTTGATGGGGACGGAGGGCTTTGTCAACTTAGTCAATATGAACGATTCTAGCTCCAGTTACCGTACGATGTTCATCCAATGGCAGTAGTGCTTCTTCAACCTCTGGTCTTCTTGCTCCAACCGCCCAAACCAGTGTCAGTCGTGCCGCGTGCTCCTGCCTCCTGTGGCCGGTTGTGATGTCGCGCAGGCCTCACCGCCCCCTACTACTCCCACCGCTGGCCAGGGCATCCCTCTACTCACCCACACCCCCTGTTATTCTGCGGCGACGGCAGCCTCACACCGCAGCCGAACCAGTGAACCCTCGTACTCCTCTCCGCGTGGGCATCCACTGTCGTGTCTTCCCCGGCTCCGCGTCGTCCCTTTCCTAGGCCTCGCCGTCGTCCACCACCTTGGTGCTCTCGGCGCGGCGTGGTCAATGTGGTCAACGACCGACTTCCATCGGAACAGTACTATACGTGGAGCGGCTGACAGCTGGATCCACGGCCGCAGCTGGGTTCATGGCCACACCCCAGTTTTTTGTGATTTGCCAAGTAAGTCGCTTTGTCAGGCATGTTGGGCTGCAAATCTTTCAAGACGAGGAGAGCTTCATTCGGCTGGCCGAGAAAATGGCCTATCAGTAATGAGAAATGGGATGTACATTTTTAAAACACATCAAACCGGCAATTAGTTTCAAATTTATTTATTTTCATTTCGAGATTTTAAATTGCATTGATTTTTATGCGTGGACAATTTGTTGGATTTTATATTGATATATATTTATTTTTAAAATCAGTTTGAATGTGACTCGAAATTTCAGGACTAAAAACAGTCGGACTGCACCGAAATATGCAAAATTTCGTATAATTTTTTAACTGTGGCCACAATATGGGCTGTAATGCTAACAAAAAGAATATGGGTTCCAAAAAAACCTTAAGAATTAGCAAATGGGCTGTAAATTATTAGAAATAATGACAGATGGGTTGTATGATGTTTTCCGCAGATTTGAGGCTTTCCTAAAAAAAGGTTGACGCACAAGAAGTGACAGTTGGATGTCCATCCAATGACCGTCGTGCTTCTTCAATCTCTGCTCTTCCTGCTCCAGCCGCTCAAACAAGAGCCGACGGGACTGCCTGCTCTCTCCTCCCCGCGGCCGGCTGTGCTGCCGCGCAGGCCTCACCGCCCCACTGTACTCCCATCGCTGGCCTAGCCATCCTTCTACTCACCCACACCTGCTGTTATTCTTCGTCGATGGCAGACGAACCAGTAAACCCTCGTACAGTCGTACTCCCCTCCACGTGGGAAAGAACTACCGAGTCTTCCCTACCTCCATGTCATTCCCTTCCTAGGCCTCGCCGTCGTCCACCATCCAGGTCCTCTCGGCGCGGCCTAGTCAACGTGGTCAACGACCGACATGCACCTGAAGTGGACTATACGTGGAGAGGCTGACAGCTGGGTCCACGGCCGCATGCAAGGAAATGCCTCCTTATTACGCGCAAAATAATGATTCCTCCACCTGACATCTGGGATCCACCGAAAGGGCCTCTGTATTTCGCAAAAAAAACGTTACCGCCGCTGATAGCTTGGACCCACCAGCTATATCTTCGCACGCAAGGAAGTGCCTCCTTATTACGCACAAAAAATGAATACTCCCCCTGCTAGCTGGGACTCAGTATAGTGGTAGGCTGACTTGTGGGCCTACTAAGTTGACGGGGACAGAGGGCTTTGTCAATTTAGTCAATATGCATGATTCTAGCTCCAGTGACCGTACGATGTCCATCCAACAGCCGTAGTGCTTCTTCAACCTCTGGTCTTCTTGCTCCAGCCGCCCAAACCAGCGCCCGGTCGTGCCTCGCGCTCCTGCCTCCCATGGCCGGCTGCGATGCAGCGGAGGCCTCACCGCCCCCTACTACTCCCACCGCTAGCCAGGCATCCCTCTACTCACCCACACCCCCTGTTATTCTGCGGCGATGGCAGCCTCACACCGTAGCGAACCAGTGAACCCTCATAGTCCTCTACGCGTGGGCATCCACTGCCACGTCTTCCCCGACTCCACGTCGTCCCCTTCCTAGACCTCGGCATCGTCCACCGCCCTGGTGCTCTCGGCGCGGTGTGGTCAATGTGGTCAAGGAATGACTTCCATCTGAACAGTAATGTACGTGGAGAGGCTGACAGCTGGGTCCACGGCAGCCGCAAGGAAGTGCCTCCTTATTACGCGGAAAATAATTATTCCTCCACCTAACAGCAGGGACCCACCAGACGGGCCACCGTATTTGGCAAAAAAAAAACGTTTCCCCCTGACTTCTGGGACCCATCGGACGGGCCACCGTATTTCGTGAAAAAAACGTTCCCCTCGCTGTCAGCTCGGACCCATCGGAAGTGCCTCCTTATTACGCACAAAAAAATGAATACTCCCCCTGCTAGTTGGGACCCACCTTGGTGGGTGGCTGACTTGTGGGCCTACTAAGTTGACGGGGACGAAGTGCTTTGTCAACTTAGTCAATATGAATGATTCTAGCTCCACTGACTGTACGATGTCCATCCAATGGCCGTAGTGCTTCTTCAACCTCTGGTCTTCTTGCTCCAGCTGCCCAAAGCAGCGCCGGTCGTGCCGCATGTTCCTGCCTCCCGTGGCCGGTTGTGCTGCCGCGGAGGCCTCACCGCCCCCTACTATTCTCACTGCTGGCCAGGCCCTGCGGTGACGGCAGCCTCACACCGCAGCCGAACCAATGAACCCTCGTACTCCTCTCCACGCGGGCTTCCACTGCCACGTCTTCCCTGGCTCCGCATCGTCCCCTTCCTAGGCCTCATCGTCATCCACCGCCCTGGTGCTCTCGGCGCGGCATGGTCAACGTGGTCAAAGAATTGCTTCCATCAGACGTGGACTGTATGTGGAGAGGCTGACAGCTGGGTCCACGGCCGTAGCAAGGAAGTGCCTCCTTATTACGCACAAAATAATTATTCCTCCACCTGACCGCGGGGACCAACCAGACGGGCCACCGTATTTCGCAAAAAAAACGTTTCCCTAACTGTTGGGACCCACTAGCTACATCTTCGCACGCAAGGAAGTGCGTCTGTGCAAAAAAAAATGATTCGCCCCCTGACTGCTGGGATCCACCAGCTACATCTTCGCACGCAGGGAAGTGCCTGACAGTCGGGACCCACCTGGTCGAAGCGTACGTAGCATTGTCATTCTGGTCGCGAATATGTACGTACATAATGGTCAATGTAGAGGCACGCATGTGTCGTAGTAGAGGCGCGCACGTAGCATGTACACGTACGTACAGCGGCCAGTGTGCAAGAAAGAAAATACGGCCACATACATACATACGGACAGGGTCTCGAACGCCTACTCGCGTATACGTACGGCCAGGGCTCGTGTACATGGCTGGGTCAGAATGGAGAAACTGCGTCATCGTCGTGTTCATGGGGAGACAACCGGCTGGGTCGGAACGGAATGCGTCGTCGTGTTCATCGGGAGGGCTTGGACGGAACAGCCGGTGGAAACGAGGCCTGGCATACCGTAGAACGGAGGAAACGGCCTTGTGTTCGACCGGGCACGGTCAAAACAGGATCATGTTCATTGGGAGGGGTCTGGCGTACCGCAAAACGGAGAAAACGGACCTCCTACGGTCAAATGGGGGTCCTGTTGATCGAAAGGGGTGTGGCGTAGCGCAAAACGGAGGAAATGGACTTGTGTTGGAGCGCTGCGGTCGAAACGGGGGTCATGTTCATCAGGAGGGGTGTGGCGTACCGCAAAACGGGACTCCACGGGATACTGTTCATCTCCACTGTTAACCCCCTCCAGTCTCCACGGGCTACTGTTCATCCACCGTCGACCTCCTCCAGCCTCCACCTGCGACTATTCATCCACGGGCTCCTGTTCATCCAGCCTCCACCGCATGGTACTCCACCGGCTACTGTTCAACCAGCCCTCTCCACGGGCTCCTGTTCAACCACCCCTCCACTTGCTACTGTTCATCCATCCCTCCACCTTCTACTGTTCATCCTGCCCTCCACGGGGTGGTCCTGTTCATCCAGCCCTCCATAGGGTCCTGTTCATCCAGCCCCAACCGGCTCGATCGATCGGGGTCCTGTTCATCCAGAGGCAACACCATGGGGTCATGTTCATCCACCCCCACCGGGAACTGTTCATCAAACCCCCCCCCCAGCAACGCTCACTGTTCATCCAGAGCCAGCATCGATCGGCTTCAGTTAGCAACAGTAGCGAAGGAATCTCTCAATCGGGTTCAGTTAACAGCCATCGATCGATCGCTCGGGTTCAGTAACGCGTAGCCTGCAGTGTAATCGCTCGGGTTCAGTTAGAGCCCAATGCCTCGCTCGGATTCAGTTAGAGCCCAACGCCTCGCACCCACGCGCGTGCATGTACGAGAGAAACGCGCATCGCTCAGCCCCGACCACCCACCGTAACCGGGAACACCCCGATATTTTCCTCGCCCTCGCTTCTACCACGGTTTTTTCCATCATGGACGGCCCAAAGAATGTCATGCAGTTGCGTCTCTGGCCTGCCCAGGACGAAAAGCCCATTTTCTGTCATGATTTTTTGTCATAGAAGTAGGACCCCACCACATCTATGATGATACCGGGTTTTGTCACAATTATCGTCATAGAAGTGCCATAAGTATGACAGAAAAAATTTCGTTCGGCCCAAGATGTCACGGATGTGTCTTTTTTTGTAGTGTGATCACTCTTTGGGTTTTGATCACATAGCGATGTGAACTAGATTATTGACTCTAGTAAACCCTTTGGGTGTTAGTCACATGGAGATGTGAACTAATCACATAAAGATGTGAACTATTGGTGTTAAATCACATGACGATGTGAACTAGATTATTAACTCTAGTGCAAGTGGGAGACTGAAGGAAATATGCCCTAGAGGCAATAATAAAGTTGTAAATGTTTATTCATGCTAGAATTGTATTAACCGGTAACTTAGTACATGTGTGAATACATAGACAAAACAGAGTGTCCCTAGTATGCCTCTACTTGACTAGCGCGTTAATCAAAGATGGTTAAGTTTCCTGACCATAGAAATGTGTTGTCATTTGATGAACGGGATCACATCATTAGAGAATGATGTGATGGACAATACCCATCCGTTATCTTAGCCTAAATGATCCTTTAGTTTTATTGCTATTGCTTTCATCATGACTTATACATGTTCCTCTAACTATGAGATTATGCAACTCCGGAATACCGGAGGAACACCTTGTGTGCTATCAAATGTCACAACATAACTGGGTGATTATAAAGATGATCTACAGGTGTCTCCGATGGTGTTTGTTGAGTTGGCATAGATCGAGATTAGGATTTGTCACTCCGATTGTCGGAGAGGTATCTCTGGGCCCTCTCGGTAATGCACATCACTATAAGCCTTGCAAGCAATGTGACTAATGAGTTAGTTGCGGGATGTTGCATTATGGAATGAGTAAATAGAATTTCCAGTAACGAGATTGTGACGCCCCCGATTTGACCATACACTAATCATACACGCAAACGTGTACGATCAAGGTCAGGGACTCACGGGAAGATATCACAACACAACTCTACAAATAAAATAAGTCATACCAGCATGATATTACAAGCCAGGGGCCTGAGGGCTCGAATACCAGAGCACGATCATAGACGAGTCAGCGGAAGCAACAATATCTGAGTACAGACATAAGTTAAACAAGTTTGCCTTAAGAAGGCTAGCACAAACTGGGATACAGATCGAGAGAGGCGCAGGCCTCCTGCCTGGGATCCTCCTAAACTACTACTAGTCGTTGTTAGCGGGCAACACGTAGTAGTAGGCACCTCCGGTGTAGTAGGAGTCGTCGTCTCCAACATCTGGTTGCGACAACCAGGTAGAAGGGATAGGGAAAAAGAGGGAGAAAGCAACCATGAGTACTCATCCAAAGTACTCGCAAGCAAGGAGCTACACTACATATGTATGCATTGGTATCAACTGGAATAAGGCTATCATATGTGGGCTGAACTGCAGAATGCCAGAATAAGAGGGGGATAGCTAGTCCTTTCGAAGACTACGCTTCTGGCAGCCTCCGTCTTGCAGCATGTAGAAGAGAGTAAAGTGAAGTCCTCCAGTTATCATCACATAGCATAATCCTAACCGATGATCCTCCCCTCGTCGCCCTGTGAGAGAGCGATCACCGGTTGTATCTGGCACTTGGAAGGGTGTGTTTTATTAAGTATCCGGTTCTAGTTGTCATAAGGTCAAGGTACAACTCCAAGTCGGCCTGTTACCGAAGATCACGGCTATTCGAATAGATTAACTTCCCTGCAGGGGTGCACCACATAACCCAACACGCTCGATCCCATTTGGCCGGACACACTTTCCTGGGTCATGCCCGGCCTCGGAAGATCAACACCTCGCAGCCCCACCTAGGCACAACAGAGAGGCCAGCACGCCAGTCTAAAGCTAAGCGCACAGGGGTCTGGGCCCATCGCCCATAACACACCTGCACGTTGCGTACGCGGCCGGAGAGCAGACCTAGCAAACTCCATTACAAAGGAAGTCACGTTACGCGGTCCAACCCGGCGCGCGCCGCTCAGTCGCTGGCGTCACGAAGTGCTTCGGCTGATACCACGACGTCGAGTGCCCATAACTGTCCCCGCGTAGATGGTTAGTGCGTATAGGCTAGTATCCAGACTCAGATCAAATACCAAGATCTCGTTAAAGTGTTAAGTATCCGCGAACATCGACCAGGGCCAGGCCCACCTCTCTCCTAGGTGGTCTTAACCTGCCCTGTCGCTCCGCCTCAAAGTAACCGTCGGGGGCCGTCGGGAACCCAGGCCCACCTCTACCGGGATGGAGCCACCTGCCCCTTCAGCCCCCATCTCTGAACAGTATCACAGGTAATGTAACTGTGTAAAGTATATCGTATATGCCCATGATCACCTCCCGAAGTGATCACGGCCCAGTAGTATAGCATGGTAGACGGACAAGAGTGTAGGGCCACTGATGGAACACTAGCATCCTATACTAAGCAGTAGGATAGCAGGTAATGGTAACAACAGTAGTAGCAAGGACAGGCTATGCATCAGGATAGGAATAACGGAAAGCAGTAACATGCTACACTACTCTAATGCAAGCAGTATAGAGAAAAGAGTAGGCGATATCTAGTGATCAAAGGGGGGGGCTTGCCTGGTTGCTCTGGCACGAGAGAGGCGTCGTCAACACCGTAGTCGTACTGGGTAGCAGCGGCGTCGGTCTCGGTGTCTAGCGGAAGAAGAGGGGGGAGAAATAATGAATATAATGCAAACACATGCATAACGATACATGACAAGACAAGTAACGGTGCTAGGGGTGCCCTAACGCGGTATTAGGTGATACCGGTGAAGGGGGATAACATCCGGGAAAGTATCCCCGGTGTTTCGCGTTTTCGGACAGATGAACCGGAGGTGAAATGTTAGGTTCACTATGCTAGGGATGCGTGGCGGACGAACGGGCTGCATATCCAAATTCGTCTCGTCGTTCTGAGCAACTTTCATGTACAAAGTTTTTCCATCTGATCTACGGTTTATTTTATATTAATTTTAAAAGATTTAATCATTTTTAGATTTATCAGAAATTAATTTAATTCGAAAACATTTATTGCGTCATCATGATGTCAGCGGTCAGCGTTAACCGTTGACCGGTCAAACAAGGCAGTGGGGCCCAACTGTCATTCACTGTTTACCTAATCAAATAATTAAGGCTAATTAACAGTGTTAATTAGATTAACTAACAGGATTAACTAAGTTAATTAATTATCTTAACTAACTAATTATTATTTTTTACTATTATTTTTATTCTTTTTTTCTAAAGTTCCAGGGGGTGGAGCTTGCTTGTCATTGGCCCCAGGGGGGCCTAGCGGGTTCGGGCACTGGAGCGGACAATCGGCCAGGGCGACAGGGAGCCCCGCCCAGAAGGGCGTGGCCGCGCTGGCGGGTGCCTGGCGCGCCGGCGGGTGCCGGCCGTGGTGGCAGGCGGCGAGCAGTGGCTGCGGTGGCGGCACGGGCTGGGGCACGCGGAAGGGCACAGACCACGGTGAGGAACGGCGAGGCGCAGGTGAGGGGCGCAGCCGGCGCGAGCGGTGCCCGGGGCGAGGCCGTGGCCGAAGCGGTGCGCTGCCCGCGGTGAAGCGGCGAGCAGGGGCCGTGGCAGGGGAGCCTAGTGGTGTGGAGCGTGCGACGGATGAGGCCACTGAGGGCGGGCGGCGCGAGCTATGGCGCGGGCATGCGAGTGCGACGAGCGGCCGGAGTGGGCGGGCACGGCGTTGGTCGCGCGGACGAGGCTGTGGCGCACGGGGGCAGAGGGAGGAGGAGGGCGCGTCCCTCACTGGCGTTGGAGAGCAGAGGGGTCGGCGAGGCTCGTTGGAGCCGTCGAGGTGGAGGCGAGGCAGCGACGGTGGAGCGGCGCCGGGCGACGAGGTCCTCGGGCAGCAGCGCGTGGCGGCGCTGGGAGCGGAGCGCCGTCCAGATCGAGTCGAGCGAGGAGTCGAGGAAGGGGCTGCGGGGACGAGGCAGGGCGGCGGGGTCTGGCGACGGCGTGGTCGGGGCTCAATCCAGAATCGGGCGAGGGAGAGGGAGCGGAGTGGATCGAGAGGTGGGGGAAGTGGGGATCGTGGGTTAGGGTTTGGTCGCCCAGGGGATAAGGGAGTGAGGGTCCGGGCGCAGCTGGGCCGGCCTGGTTGCTAGGCCAACTGGACCGTGGCCCAGGGGGAGGGGGGTTCTTTGATTTCTTTTCTTTTTATTTACCCTTTTCTGTTTTACTTTTAGTCTCATCTTATTTAAGTTTTAAAAAAACATAAAAGTTGTACCAAAATCAGTATTACTAATTATACCTTTGTTACAAAAGTTTAAACCCCTAAATAAAATACTTTAACATTTTATAAATAATAAAAGGCATTTATTATATTGGTTATGTTGCTGTTTCATTCACATTTAAGCATCTAAACATTTTATAAAAGTGTGGTTTCTTTACCATAATTACCTATGCATTATTTGGCTCACTCCGAACATTTTTAGTTTTAATATTTAAAAAAATTTATTGTTTGCTTGATTTTGAATTTGAATTCAAACCGGTTTGAACTAACGTGAGATTATGAACACTAACCGAGGTGATGTGGCATCATTTCTGGAGGGTTACTGTAGCTTAACTACCGGGGCGTTACAAATCTCCT
Source organism: Triticum dicoccoides (assembly GCF_002162155.2). Lineage (NCBI taxonomy): Eukaryota > Viridiplantae > Streptophyta > Magnoliopsida > Poales > Poaceae > Triticum > Triticum dicoccoides. Next base: position 298,499,434 of record NC_041392.1, on the reverse strand, counting down.
CCACTACAAGAAATCTCGTCCCAAGATTTAAGGGGGTTTTCCGGAGGGTTACTGTAGCTTAACTACCGGGGCGTTACAAATCTCCTCCACTACAAGAAATCTCGTCCCGAGATTTAAGGGGAGTGTAAGGGGGGAGACTAGGTTACGCAATTTCTAACGATTCTTCACAGTCTTGGTTGCTCTTCTCAAAGAGGTTGATCCATTACGTCGATGTCTTCATTTCTTTGCTTCAGGTCATCATGATGAAGTCGTCTTCCTTTTTTTTGTGTCTTCATCGTACTTACAGTAAGGAAAAACGGTAGATTCGGAAGAACAAACCTCTACAAGGTTGCTCATCTGGTAGATAACATCGGGGAAGGTGGCGGAAAGTAACTCTCGAATTGAAACTTAAGAAAATATCGAGAGCAAAGTAATAAGGTACCATGAGAAGTTTCGAGCGCATAGGCAATCATTTGTTGCCTGAAGTGAAGTGTGAAAGGGGTTCAGAGCAATGGGAATAAGTATTGCGTCAGATACCAGATTGATGATCTCATCAGAAGGTGGCTCATGAATTACACACGAGGCCACGCGTGAGGAATAACTTTGGGAACAGGGGGTGTACAGGAGAGTCAGGTTTCGATCCTGAGGAACTGTGGGTTATGGGCCCACCATGTGGGTTAAAAGCAGGAAGGGCGGTGATGTATTGCACGATCATGAAAGCAAGGCATGTCAGAGGATAGTCTGTCGGTTATGTCAGCAACAACATCGGTACCAAGGGCGAGGGACGAAGAGAACCATTTTCCTGCTCGTTGAACGAGGCGGACCAATAGGTAGAGTTCTCGTCCATCGGCGGTTACCAGAAAGTTTTCAACAATAGTAGCAGGGTCTTGCTGACAGAATGGTACATCGAGGTGTTTACATAAGCAGTAGAATATTACTGCTTAGATCATATAGATCACAAGAAAGGTTAAACCAAACAATGGAAAGGAAAATAAGATTATCAAATTAAACAGAACAAGGGAAAGGAAAATGTTTTTAAACACATATTTCAGGGGTATATCTTTCCCAAGGACAAGCAGAGCACGATATCCATGAAAGGATATTATGTCGAAAACTCTTGAGGTAAGGGGAGAGAAATTTCATGACATTACCCATGCAACGGTGTTTGGATAATTGAGCAGGTAACATTTAGCATTATGCTTCAAATGTTTTTATTGAAAATTGAAGTACCACAGGCATGCTTCGGATAGCATCGACATGGTCTTCAAGCAAAGATCGGACTTTGGATATGCAAAGGATCCATCAGGAACAACTTATAGAAGTCTTACAATTTCCTCGTGGAAGAATGGCTAACCTTGCTGAAAAGGAATTTATAACAATAGGGCCTCCGGCCAGGTGTGTTGGGCATGCCATCACCTTACCGGGTCATAAAAGACCAGTGTTATAACTCTTGGAAAAATGTTCCAACCATCATATCTAACCGAGATTCAGATCTGATCGGTGTTAGGATAACTTAGACTCAGTATGCCTGAGAAGAAAAGGTGCAACACAAATTGTCAAGATGACATTGTAAGATTCTCGGGAATTAAACTGTGGAAGCAAGTTCTGAATCATGAGTTCATTATTAAATCAAGGCTAGAATGATGAGGTGGCTGATGAACTCAGCGACAATTCATCGAGATTTCCAAAAGATGGATTTCCACAATTATGTGAACAAGGAAATATCATTTGTCGGATCAATGATATAATGATGTATGCTCGAGGGGATCATACTCAACTGAACAATGATATAAGGGTGCACCCAGGAATCTGGACTAGGTAGCACGATCAATGTTCGAATGATGATTCAATAAGAAATAGAATTTCTAAAGAAACTGTAGACCAATAACTTCAAAGCAATAGGGTTGCTAGAAGTTTAGAATTTACACATCACAGACCATTTGTCTGTATTCCGGTTAGAAACAACACGGAGACCAAGAAATGAACGCAAATGGCGAGAGATATTACTATATCAAGAATTCTCAAGAGGTGGTAAAATTGCCACGACATTCTTGACATAAAAGGTGGTAATATTCCAAGGTATAGAAGGACAAATGCTGGGTAGCAAGGAACTCAAGGTATAACACAAAACATGAACAAGTTTGTGTTGAACGGAAGGCAATAAAGTGGTCGGTGATAACACAAACCATTGAGGGGCGAGGATGGTATTTCTCATCAAGAATTCGATATATATCTTGGAAGAGCTCGGGATGTTGATGATGACCACGACACATTTGTCGAGAGATTTCATGAAGATGTAATCGGTTGGCGATGACATCAAGTCAAATGATGATGCAGCGGAAGTCAAATAATACTTGAAGAAGAACTCATAAGAAGTTATGCAGTTCCGTGATAATCTCGAGATACCAGAGGGGGTAATACTTGATGACAGATCAAAGCAGAGGTTGGACTGGGGTATTGCTCTACAGAAGACAAGCGCTTAAACTTGCACGCGAAACGGTATTTAAAGGAGAACATGGTCGGAACCACGATTGAAAAAGGTCAGATCCCAGATATAAGATGAACTTATACCAAAGGAATAATTTAATCTAAGAGAAGCTTTAATGATAAGATCTACATCGTGTCCATGGGCATGAACACAAAGTTCAAGGTCGACTCCCACTTCTTCAATGCATAACCTTACATTTACCTCCCCTTTTCGAAGTTGTAGTGTTGAAAAGTTATCTGACGAAGCGTCAGCAGGGTATAACCCGCATAAATTTCGAGGTCACACAAATTAAGGAAGGCATAGGTTCAACCCGTCAGGGTATCGTGGAAACATATACCACAAGCTTTGAGAGTAAATATTACCAGCTCGAAAGCAGAGCATGGTTGGCAAAAGGAGAGGATACAAATTACCAAAGGCATTATGTATCGGAGAAAGAACTCACAAGGTGATTAATTATGAAGGACATTGTCGGATAATAATCCAACAGTGGATATGGTGATCCACAATGGAGCTGATGTGAGTATCGATACCCAATCAGAGGAAGAAAGAATGCAAATGCATCGTTTTACAGAACATCTGAATAATTCAACGTTTAAATAACAAAGGAATTATGATTTTCAAATCAAGGGATCAGGAGCAAACGCTCTGACCAAGGACGGACAAGCTGGATAGACTTAGGGGTACAATCGATGGCAATCTGATTGGCCGAGGACCAGCTCACGTTTTAAATGACATCTGAGCTGGAAGGATGAATTCTATGATCTGAGTGAGGATTGCGAGAATTCGCAACATATTGAGTCAATGGACTCAAAATGATATTGACAAAGGTTGCCAATAAGATTACTATACTTATGGGATTAACCATAATGCAAGCAAGCAAGAATTTCAGGAGCAATAGGTCGCTCAGGATTTTCGGAAGACCGAATGGTATTTCGAAGAATTTTGTGAACTGCATGAATATTTGGGGATGAGCGGATACTCGATAAATGCGAGTAATTATCCGTAGTGGTATGCATGTGGCAAAGAACTGCAAGGCAGTAGTTACAAAGTATTCTCGGGGTATCTTATAATAACAAGATCGACTAGGAATAAAAGTAAGCACGTCAGGTCTAAATACTTATCCATAGGGATATTTCGGTGGTAGGGAATTGCAAAAGCAATGGCATAAGGTTTCGGGAGAACATCGGAGAGTATTGTCAGAATCTTCTGTTGAAGCAGTCGATCATCTGTAATGAAGGGGCTCTTCGGCAGGAAGTGGTAACGAGCACCTAGAGTTAGATTTTAGCAAAATCATTTAACCCGAGTAGGAGAGAGTCAGAATCCCAGAGTATAGACGAGGAATAAAATATCCTAATACCACCCGGATGGCGACGTGGGCCCGTAAGGCACACAGCCATGTTAGTAAAAGTTTTTATAATGTCTAGACTCAACTTCGGCCAAGGAGTGTGGAAGGAGGATTCCTACAGGCAGTTGGCTCTGATACCAACTTGTGACGCCCCCGATTTGACCGTACACTAATCATACACGCAAACGTGTACGATCAAGGTCAGGGACTCACGGGAAGATATCACAACACAACTCTACAAATAAAATAAGTCATACAAGCATCATATTACAAGCCAGGGGCCTCGAGGGCTCGAATACCAGAGCTCGATCATAGACGAGTCAGCGAAAGCAACAATATCTGTGTACAGACATAAGTTAAACAAGTTTGCCTTAAGAAGGCTAGCACAAACTGGGATACAGATCGAAAGAGGCGCAGGCCTCCTGCCTGGGATCCTCCTAAACTACTCCTAGTCGTTGTCAGCGGGCAGCACGTAGTAGTAGGCACCTCCGGTGTAGTAGGAGTCGTCGTCGAAGGTGGCGTCTGGCTCCTGGGCTCCAACATCTGGTTGCGACAACCAGGTAGAAGGGATAGGGGAAAAGAGGGAGAAAGCAACCGTGAGTACTCATCCAAAGTACTCTCAAGCAAGGAGCTACACTACATATGTATGCATTGGTATCAACTGGAATAAGGCTATCATATGTGGGCTGAACTACAGAATGCCAGAATAAGAGGGGGATAGCTAGTCCTTTCGAAGACTACGCTTCTGGCAGCCTCCGTCTTGCAGCATGTAGAAGAGAGTAAACTGAAGTCCTCCGGGTATCATCACATAGCATAATCCTAACCGATGATCCTCCCCTCGTCGCCCTGTGAGAGAGCGATCACCGGTTGTATCTGGCACTTGGAAGGGTGTGTTTTATTAAGTATCCCGTTCTAGTTGTCATAAGGTCAAGGTACAACTCCAAGTCGTCCTGTTACCGAAGATCACGGCTATTCGAATAGATTAACTTCCCTGCAGGGGTGCACCACATAACCCAACACGCTCGATCCCATTTGGCCGGACACTCTTTCCTGGGTCATGCCCGGCCTTGGAAGATCAACACGTCGCAGCCCCACCTAGGCACAACAGAGAGGCCAGCACGCCGGTCTAAACCTAAGCGCACAGGGGTCTGGGCCCATCGCCCATAGCGCACCTGCACATTGCGTACGCGGCCGGAGAGCAGACCTAGCAACCTCCATTACAAAGGAAGTCACGTTACGCGGTCCAACCCGGCGCGCGCCGCTCAGTCGCTGGCGTCACGAAGTGCTTCGGCTGATACCACGACGTCGAGTGCCCATAACTGTCCCCGCGTAGATGGTTAGTGCGTATAGGCTAGTAGCCAGACTCAGATCAAATACCAAGATCTTGTTAAACGTGTTAAGTACCCGCGAACATCGACCAGGGCCAGGCCCACCTCTCTCCTAGGTGGTCTCAACCTGCCCTGTCGCTCCGCCTCAAAATAACCGTCGGGGGCCGTCGGGAACCCAGGCCCACCTCTACCGGGATGGACCCACCTGCCCCTTCAGCCCCCATCTCTGAACAGTATCACAGGTAACGTAACTGTGTAAAGTATGTCGTATATGCCCGTGATCACCTCCCGAAGTGATCACGGCCCAGTAGTATAGCATGGCAGACGGACAAGAGTGTAGGGCCACTGATGGAACACTAGCATCCTATACTAAGCAGTAGGATAGCAGGTAATGGTAACAACAGTAGTAGCAAGGACAGGCTATGCATCAGGATAAGAATAACGGAAAGCAGTAACATGCTACACTACTCTAATGCAAGCAGTATAGAGAAAAGAGTAGGCGATATCTGGTGATCAAAGGGGGGGCTTGCCTGGTTGCTCTGGCACGAGAGAGGGGTCGTCAACACCGTAGTCGTACTGGGTAGCAGCGGCATCGGTCTCGATGTCTAGCGGAAGAAGAGGGGGGAAGAAACAATGAATATAATGCAAACACATGCATAACGATACATGACAAGACAAGTAACGGTGCTAGGGGTGCCCTAACGCGGTATTAGGTGATACCGGTGAAGGGGGATAACATCTGGGAAAGTATCCCCGGTGTTTTGCGTTTTCGGACGGATGAACCGGAGGTGAAATGTTGCAGGTTCACTATGCTAGGGACGCGTGGCGGACGAACGGGCTGCGTATCCGAATTCGTCTCGTCGTTCTGAGCAACTTTCATGTACAAAGTTTTTCCATCTGAGCTACGGTTTTTTTATATTAATTTTAAAAGATTTAATCATTTTTAGATTTATCAGAAATTAATTTAATTCGAAAACGTTTATTGCGTCATCATGACGTCAGCGGTCAGCATTGACCATTGACCGGTCAAACAAGGCAGTGGGGCCCAACTGTCATTCACTGTTTACCTAATCAAATAATTAAGGCTAATTAACAGTGTTAATTAGATTAACTAACAGGATTAACTACGTTAATTAATTATCTTAACTAATTAATTATTATTTTTTACTATTATTTTTATTCTTTTTTTTCTAAAGTTCCAGGGGGTGGGGCCTGCCTGTCATTGGCCCCAAGGGGGCCTAGCGGGTTCGGGCGCTGGAGCGGACAACCGGCCAGGGCGACAGGGAGCCCCGCCCAGAAGGGCGCGGCCGCGCTGGCGGGTTCCTGGCGCGCCGACGGGTGCCGGCCGCGGCGGTAGGTGGCAAGCAGTGGCTGCGGTGGCAGCACGGGCCGGGGCACGCGGAAGGGCGCAGACCACGGTGAGGAACGGCGAGGCGCAGGTGAGGGGCGCAGCCGGCGCGAGCGGTGCCCGGGGCGAGGCCGTGGCCGGAGCCGTGCGCTGCCCGCGGTGAAGCGGCGAGCAGGGGCCGTGGCAGGGGAGCCTAGTGGCGTGGAGCGTGCGACGGATGAGGCCACTGAGGGCGGGCGGCACGAGCTACGGCGTGGGCGTGCGAGTGCGACGAGCGGCCGGAGTGGGCGGGCACGGCGTCGGTCGCGCGGACGAGGCCGTGGCGCATGGGGCAGAGGGAGGAGGAGGGCGCGGCCCTCACCGGCGTTGGAGAGCAGAGGGGTCGGCGAGGCTCGTTGGAGCCGTCGAGGTGGAGGCGAGGCAGCGACGGTGGAGCGGCGCCGGGCGACGAGGTCCTCGGGCAGCAGCGCGTGGCGGCGCTGGGAACGGAGCGCCGTCCAGATCGAGTCGAGCGAGGAGTCGAGGAAGGGGCTGCGGGGACAAGGCAGGGCGGCGGGGTCTGGCGACGGCGTGGTCGGGGCTCAATCCAGAATCGGGCAAGGGAGAGGGAGCGGAGTGGATCGAGAGGTGGGGGAAGTGGGGATCGTGGGTTAGGGTTTGGTCGCCCAGGGGATAAGGGAGTGAGGGTCCGGGCGCAGCTGGGCCGGCCTGGTTGCTAGGACAACTGGACCGTGGCCCGGGGGGGGTTCTTTGATTTCTTTTATTTTTATTTACCCTTTTCTGTTTTACTTTTAGTCTCATCTTATTTAAGTTTTAAAAAAACATAAAAGTTATACCAAAATCAGTATTACTAATTATACCTTTGTTACAAAAGTTTAAACCCCTAAATAAAATACTTTAACATTTTATAAATAATAAAAGGCATTTATTATATTGGTTATGTTGTTGTTTCATTCACATTTAAGCATCTAAACATTTTATAAAAGTGTGGTTTCTTTACCATAATTACCTATGCATTATTTGGCTCACTCCGAACATTTTTAGTTTTAATATTTAAAAACTTTTATTGTTTGCTTGATTTTGAATTTGAATTCGAACCGGTTTTGAACTAACGTGAGATTATCAACACTAACCGAGGTGATGTGGCATCATTTCCGGAGGGTTACTGTAGCTTAACTACCGGGGCGTTACAAATCTCCTCCACTACAAGAAATCTCATCCCGAGATTTAAGGGGGGTTTCCGGAGGGTTACTGTAGCTTAACTACCGGGGCGTTACAGAGATTGAACTAGGTATTGAGATACCGGCGGTCGAATCTCGAACAAGTAACATACCGATGACAAAGGGAAGAACGTATGTTGTTATGCGGTTTGACCGATAAAGATCTTTGTAGAATATGTAGGAACCAATATGAGCATCCAGGTTCCGCTATTGCTTATTGACCGGAGATGTGTCTCGGTCATGTCTACGTAGTTCTTGAACCCGTAGGGTCCGCACGCTTAACGTTCGATGTTGATCTGTATGATGAGTTATGTGATTTGATGACCGAAGTTTGTTCGGAGTCCCGGATGAGATCGGGGACATGACGAGGAGTCTCAAAATAGTCGAGAGGTAAAAATCGATATATTGGAAGGCTATATTCGGACATCGGAAAGGTTTCGAGTGATTCGGATATTTTTCGGAGTACCGGAGAGTTACGGGAATTCGCCGGGAGAAGTATTGGGCCTTATTGGGCTATACGGGAATAGAAGAGGCAGGCCAAAGGGAAGTAGGTGCCCCCCCATAGGTCCGAATTGGACTAGGGGAGAGGGGGCGGCGCCCCCCCTGCCCTTTCCTACTCCCTCTCTCTTTCCCTCTTTCTCCTCTCCTACTCCGGAAAGGAAAAGGGGAATCCTACTAGGACTTGGGAGTCCTAGTAGGACTCCCCACACTTGGCGCGCCCCTCTAGGGCCGGCCTCCTCCTCCTCCCTCCGTTATATACGTGGGCATGGGACACCCCAAGGCACAACAGACAATCTCTGAGCCGTGTGCGGTGCCCCCCTCCACAGTTACACACCTCGGTCATATCATCGTAGTGCATAGGCAAAGTCCTGCGCCGGTAACTTCATTATCACCGTCACCACGCCATCATGCTGACAAAACTCTCTCTCGGCCTCAACTGGATCAAGAGTACGAGGGACGTCACCGAGCAGAACGTGTGCAGATCGCGGAGGTGCCGTATCTTCGGTGCGAGGATCGGTCGGATCATGAAGACGTACGACTACATCAACCGCGTTGTCATAATGCTTCCTCTTATGGTCTACGAGGGTACGTGGACAACACTCTTCTCTCTCGTTGCTATGCATCACCTAGATGGATCTTGCATGTGCGTAGGAATTTTTTTTAAATTACTGTGTTCCCCAACAACTACTACGTGGAGACCGCCGACAATCAGGAGTAGTTAAGAGGTCCCAGGCAGGAGGCCTTGCCTTTTTATCATTGTTGCTTTTGTGTTGGTCTTCTTAAGGCAGTCTTGTTTAACTTTATGTTTATACTCAGATATTGTTGCTTTCGCTGACTCTTGTGCTTTTGAGCTTCTATATTCGAGCCCTCGAGGCCCCTGGCTTGTAATATGAAGCTTGTATTATTTTAATTAGTGTTGTGATATCTTCACGTGAGTCTCTGATCTTGATCGTACACATTTGCATGTATGATTAGTGTATGATTGAATGGGGGGCGTCACACAGACAATCCGACCCTATAAAATTAGCATGTAGGCATACAAAGAAAAGGTTGTAACTTTCTCATACGAACTCCATTTTTATGATCTCGGCTCGTTTTGAAGCTAACAACATGCCCGACGTCCTCTGATAGAGAACTACCCAAGAATAGCTAGAGAATAGGATTAATAATATGCAAAGGTTTGAGCAATATATGTACGACGTGATTGAACTACTCACCCGATAGCCCCTCCTGATAGTACAACTATCAAACTTATAATCCGGTCTCCCACGAAGCATCATGAGACCAGTATAAATAGGGAAGCCTCCGTAGGTTATGCCTTGTCTTTGATCATTCAACTTGAGCTTGATGCTGACGTTCACGCTTGTCTCAAGTTGAAAACACAATCTTGATCACATCACTTGGTGAAGACTTCAGGTAACTCCATAAGCCATGTGGGAAGCATTGCATTGCATACCATATTCACATTTACCAATCATCCATGGATGAAGATTCAAAATTAAGGCATATGTCCATTCATCAATGTCTCTCAAAAGCTTGGTGAAGTTGTCGAATCTCTTCACCAAATAGCATGTAATCCCTCTGGCGGCCTATCTTGAGCTTTCCCTTATCAACCTTGAAGACTGTCTTCACTTGATGTCATCTTCACACACTTGAAATATTTCTTTCGAGCATGCTCATGAGAATCTCCTAACCCACTTAGACGTAGAAAACACATAGTATGGATTAGCTCAAAAAACACAATTCACAAGCTCTTACCATTCACTAGATCCCGTGCTCTATGTCATTTGCACTTGTTTGTTGACCATATAAAATTTGATCTTCTGGCTTTATCTTGGTCAACATTTATCTTTACTCCATGCTATATCTTGATGTCTTGAAAACCACAATGACCCTTTCACTTCACTTCATTGCTTGAAGACAAGATCACCAATGTCTCAATTTTGTCATCACCATATCAAGTTTCTATATGAATATCATATTGGTCATCACTTTCTCTTCTTCATGCTCGATCAAAATCTCTTGAGAGGCACAATGAACTCTTCACTTGAATTACTTACTTCAAGGCTTGATCAGCCACGACTACATATGATCTCATCTTCAAGCCATATATAAAATTCTTATCAATAAAAACTCACAAAGTCCGGATCCTTCATAGCGCCTAACCTCTCCATTGCAAACAACCAACATTTATTCTAGTACTTTACTTTTATGTTATTTATGTACTACGCTTGCTACTTTGTTCCACCACTCATTCGCATGTTTTCCGGCGCCATGCTAATCACTACGGATGCCAAAACGGTTCATTCACACAAAATCTGTGACAACTTGCGTGCGACAAAAACACTTGTATTAACACTCCCTCACTCTTCGTTGGGAACGATACAATTTTAGGATACTTACATGAAAGTGCTACAACTAACCATGTGTGTCTTACAGGACATCAGCTGCCACAACAGCCAAATTGATTGCCATGGCAGATTTTCCCGCGGGGTCCCTCTCATTCACGAACGCTACCTTGGCAAAGAAATTTGCCTCGCCTCCATCACAATCCACTGCCATGACAGCGAAAGGTGAGCCACCAGTGAAATGGACGAAGACGCCAGGAGCGTTCGTATCGGTGCACCTGATGATGACTTGCTCTGATGTTCTCACCAAGAAACTTGGGCGTGTCAAGTTCCAGGAATTGCATGCGAAGACCGACATGGCAGAAATTGACAAGGAGCACAACCTTTAGAGAGTGAATGTTGAATAAATCTTGTGCACTTTGTCTAGGTAGTTTTTCCCATTGTTTTTCTATCACATGAAATAACAGCAATTCCACATCTTGTGCATGAGCTGCACATAGTTATAGTTGAGGCACTGGGCGATCTTGTCACACCTAGACCGCGTCCCTTGCCACGGTGATCACGCCCCGCACTCCTCTGATCGTGGCATGCCACAATCTGAATAGAGGAAGTGGAGCACTCTTCTGGCCGTTTGCTTGTTGCTACAAATAAGATGAAGTAAAACAATTCCGTGTTTACTAAGTTCTCTCTCGAGTGGTTTGATTAGCTGAGCTTAGTGCTGACATATCCTACCACCACCTACCACATTCAAAAACAGCAATTAGGCTCTTGAATTAGCATGCTGTTTTGGCAAAGGGTAGCTATACACATAGTAGCGGAGCAATCGCTTGCTATAGGCTAAAGGAAACAGAAGACCTAGAGCATGCTTGGATACGTTTTAGTCCCATGATTGAAAGTAGTGGGACTAAAACTTGCTAGTCTCACTCATGCTTGGATCCAAATACTAAAGAGACTAAAATCTAGTTATTGAGCATTTATTATCCTCCAAACCCTCCAATCCAGAACTAAGGAGAGGAATTAAATGAGGAGAGAGAGAGCTAATACATATTTTAGTAGGTTTCCCATGACTAAAAGATTTTAGCCTCAAGACTAGTCCTAGCCTCTCTTTAGTCAGGGGTGCTTGGAACTTTAGCCTCTAAAAGAGACTATTTTTAGTCAGACTAAAAATAGTCCCTTGTATCCAAGCACCCTCCTAGTTGAAGCTATAAAGGAGCGTGCCGCTAGTACTATAGCATAACATTGGCCCGTAGCTTAGCAAAAACAGCTATTACTAGATAAGATACTCCCTCAGTTCCAAAGTACTTAAAGTTCAGATTGGTCCTAAGTCAAGTAACTTTATGTCTGACTAAGTCTATTGAAAAATATACCAACATTTACAGTACAAAATATTTTAACGTACGTCTAACGTCACTCGTACATGGTATAAAGATCAACAATGCTACACCCACAGGCAGATCTTTACAGGATTGATGTTACGGACTGAGTTGTCAAACTATGTTTGGGGATTAGGGAGGGTGGGGTCCATCAGTTAAAATCAAGGAGAGCAGTTATTGTTGGCCTGGTGGGAAAGGAGTCCGTAAGCAGCAGTCCGTAGGGGATCCCGTAAGTATAGCATACTATACACGGTCAAACGTAACCTAGAACTTTAAATATTTTAGAACAGATGGAGTGCTTAGAACATTACGAATAAATGCGAGGACAGATGGGCAACATCTACTGTAGTGTAGCCTGTATCAGATGGTGCAGATCCAGGTCCTGCTCCTATCATTATCATGAAAGGCCCACATACTTTCCTGAAGATTTTCAAAGCCCACAGATCCATACACTGTAGCCAAGTAAACTAGCTAGGCAGCTGTGGTCTTGTCAAGAAAGGACATGCAGCTGCCTTCATCGTGCAGAGCTAGATTGTTGTGGAGCTCCAAACCAAACAGCTAGAAGCCTAGAAGCACCATTGTTGTATTGCTGGGGACAGTTAGGAATGGGTGATGGCATCTGATCTCTGAATGCATATGCACTAGAGGCTAGACTAGCCCAAGTCATCCATGGTGTACTTGCTCTGATCCTGCGTTAGGGACATGCATCGACAGTCTCCATCTGAGCAATATATGTGCACAAGCATAAAATATACGTAAACATCTTGTGGCTTGGGCAATAGTTCAATTTGAAAATAACTATGCATGTCCATGATCATGCTAGCCATTCATTTTATATGTCGATATGTGCATCTCTCCACTAAGTATATTATCCTAGAGACACCGAAAGTGTAGAGTACAGTTCAGACTTACAGTAGTAGGTGCAATCAATAGCAGAGTGATCACTGATATTGAGTAGCATCTTGGAGATCTTTTTGGCGGAGGCTGATCGATCGCTTGCTTTATACTCCCTCCGTCTGCAAATACTTGTCCAAAAAATGATATATCTAGATGTATTTTAGTTCTAAATACATTCATTTGTATTCATTTTTACGACAAATATTTCCAAACGAAGACGAGTATTATATATACTCTTTCGGGTCGATTCAGCCATGTACTCGTGGTTTTGAATAGTAGAACTTCGTGTAGGCTACACTGAAGATGAAATACATTTTCATTTCAACCACATCATTGCTGATAAGTCATAAAGCCCAACGTAAAGCTACCGTCCCCCTAAAAAATATTGATGATGTGTTGTGACCTCTTGCCGACACACCAAGAAAATCGGTGGCCTCACCAGACCGCCTGCCTGCTAGTCGGGAGTATCAACAGGTGTAGCAGACTCTCAACACGCACCGCATGCACACGCTTTAGAATTTGCCGTCATCATCTTCTGTCGTCCCATCTTCAGACGTGATCCATGCATTGATCTTGCAGACCATTCACCAAAAAAGGTTTTCGTCCCGCTTTATATTATAAAGCCAACCGCACAACAAGCATCTGTTGGAACCGCAGCCCTCTCTCACACACGGCTAGAAATAGAAGAAGACACAAGACACAAGAAATTCCGGGCCGGCACACGAACGCCGCCATGGGCACACGAACGCCCCAATCATTTTCCTCTTTACAGTGGCTACATGGCTACCCTCGGCTCCACACCGGCATAACTCGATCAATACATGGAGGAGGGGTTTTTATACTCGTGCACACACACCACACGGCCGGCACACCGGGCAACTAACTCACGCACTAAGCTAACCACTACATGCACAATTCATATCCATGCATGACCACATGACCCGCCGGGCTAGCCCATGCATGCATTAGCATGACCCGGCCAACCATTTAGCTAGCTTGCAACTAACTCCCTCCAGCCGCGCGCACGCCGCACTTGACTCCAACAGATCGCAACGGCTCCCTGCATACAGCTCCTCCACTTCACGAACGCAACCACAGGCTCACGCCGGGGGACACACACGCTACGGACTCAACCTGGTCATCTTCATGCCAGTCGCCATCGCCGTGTGCATGGCTTATTGCCATCACTCACCCCCTAAGCCATGATATCGTCGTCGTCGGAGTTGTTGCAGCTCCCGTCATCGATCTCGCCACGACCGTGACCCAGCCCGCGGACCCGACCTGGCGCACCGATGCCGGTAGCATCGTGCTTCGTCACGACTCCGGCGACACACGCCGAGCTCCTTCTCCACCGGCGACACACGCCTGGCGTCCCTCTGCGCCCCACATGTCCCGCGCGCACCCGACGCGCCCGACCACACTAGTGCGTCCCGCACGTCCCACGCGCACCCGACGTGCCCGATGAGCCCGACACCAGATGCTCACCGCGCGCCGCCTCCGCGTCCGCCACGGCATCCGCCAGCGACAAACGCCGGAAGGATGTAGCCGAACTCGAGCACGGACTCGAGCACAACGGCGACATACGCCTCCTCCCAACGTCAACCGCACGCTCGTACGCGCGCCCGCGGTCCCGTCGCGCCCGACGCATCCAGTGCGCACCCATAACACGCACCGGTCGCGCCCGGCTCACCGCCACGGCTTATTGCCCTGCACCGCCGCGGCCTCCATGCCGCCATGTAGTGCCTCCACGCCGTGCTGCGCCGCTGCGCCACCACGCAGCGCCTCGGCGGCCTCCGCGGTCGCCGCATGTACGACATCACCGCCCGCCGCCTCCGCCACGCGCCATGACAGCCACAACGCCGCCCACCTCCTTGGGCCCACACACGGCCCGGAGCTCCGTCGTGCAGCCACCGACGAGCGCCGCCATCGCTGCCACGCCTCCGGCACGGCAAGCACGTCCAAGACACCAAGCTCATGATACCAATTGTTGGAACGCAACCCTCTCTCACACACGGCTAGAGGTAGAAGAAGACACAAGACACAAGAAATTCCGGGCCGGCACACGAACGCCGCCATGGGCGCACGAACACCCCAATCCTTTTCCTCTTTATAGTGGCTACATGGCTACCCTCGGCTCCACACCGGCGCAACTCGATCAATACATGGAGGAGGGGTTTTTATACCCGTGCACACACACCACACGGCCGGCACACCCGGCAACTAACTCACGCACTAAGCTAACCACTACATGCACGATTCATATCCATGCATGACCACATGACCCGCCAGGCTAGCCCATGCATGCACTAGCATGACCCGGCCAACCATCTAGCTAGCTTGCAACTAACTCCCTCCAGCCGCGCGCACGCCGCACCTGACTCCAACAGATCGCAACGGCTCCCCGCATACAGCTCCTCCACTTCACGAACGCAACCACGGGCTCACGCCGGGGGACACACACGCTACGGACTCAACCTGGTCATCTTCATGCCAGTCGCCATCGCCGTGTGCATGGTCCAACACATAAACGCGCACACACACAGAGAGGTCCACAGGGACAAAAGTACAAGAAAGGGTCAATGCTGAGGGCACAGCACAACAAGCCCTAACACCAAAACACACACGCCACCACGGCACCACACAACGCCTCCCTCCCGGACGCGCCCATGAAATGGTGTACAACGTCAAGTCCGCGATGCACCATGCCGCCCAGACTCGCCGTCGTCGATACCATAGATGCCACGCCGCTCTTGGCCACCGCATGAGAAGCATGCAGGGACCTACGCCCAGCCACCGAAGTCAGACACTCGTGCCTCCAAGCGATGTATGGCTCCAAAGATGCACTACTGCAGGAATGCCATACAATGGCGGGCGCCAAAAACTCAGCAGTGGCGGGCGATGCTTTTAGGGCCTCCCGCCACTGGTAATATGTCATCCGTGGTGGGCAATTTACAGCGCCCGCTATTTTTTTGGGCAGAGGGTGAATTTTATTGGCTCAAAATGAAGCATCAAGAAGATACATAACACAATGAGTATACACCCAATCTTTGCATAGTTAGGATGCACACAACCAACACCAACTCATTAGCACGCAAAAAACACTCCCACAACTAGCAAAGTCATATAAGACCAAAGCTATGTGTAGGCGAGAAAAAGAAAATCATGACATCACATAATTTGTATCTCATCACCGAAATCAACCACTGGATCAAGAGAGATGAACCCTCCCAAAAATCTTTTGTTGATCAGCGCCCGCTACTAGAGCTGAAATTTTGTAGTTCTCTTTTCCTTTTTTGATGCTGACCACAGTAGCATAATCTTCTTTGTTTTCTCCATGTTGCATAGAGCTGGGATTGGATAGTTCTCCATGTTGCGGTTTAATAAAAAAGACCGGGAGATGAACGAGACACTTTCCTCCCGCTCGCCCCCCGCGAGGCGACGGGAGGAACCTTAGCGCGCCGCCGCCAACTCCTTCCCCGGCCCCTCCTCCTCCCTCGCCGCCGCCAGAGGGCGCGGCCGGGCGAAGCCTGGCCGGTGTCGGCGGCGGCGAGGCCTCCTCGTCTCCCCTCCCAGCGGCCTTGGCGCGGGCCGACGCGGCTGGATCGGGGTGCCTCGCTATCCTAGGGCGAGGCGGCGCTGCGGCGCGGCAGCGTGGTGATGGCGCTGCGCGTGGCGGTGGCGCGACGGGCTGGGCGTCGGAGGACGCGCCGGTGCGTGGAGCGGCGGGGCGGCGAGCGGCTGGTGTGGGCGGTCCTGGTGGCGGGCGGATCTGGCGTGACGGCGGTCGCGTTGAGGCAGGGCGTCGGTGGCGGACTCCGGTGGCCTGGGCCGGCTCCTGGCTGGGGGCTGCGGTGGTGTGGGTCGCGGGCGACATGGATCTGCGGGCGGTCGCCCTGCCCTGGCTTCAGGCTGGTGGGGGTGGCGGCGCGGTGGTGGTGGCTGGCGGGCCGTGTTGGTCGAGTCCGCGTCCGATTCTTCCTGGTCGGGCGCTCGTGTTGGAAATATGCCCTAGAGGCAATAATAAAAGCATTATTATTATATTTCCTTGTTCATGATAATTGTCTTTATTCATGCTATAATTGTGTTATCCGGAAATCGTAATACATGTGTGAATAATAGACACCAACATGTCCCTAGTAAGCCTCTAGTTGACTAGCTCGTTGATCAACAGATAGTCATGGTTTCCTGACTATGGACATTGAATGTCATTGATAACGAGATCACATCATTAGGAGAATGATGTGATGGACAAGACCCAATCCTAAACATAGCACAAGATCGTATAGTTCGTTTGCTAGAGTTTTCCAATGTCAAGTATCTTTTCCTTAGACCATGAGATCGTGTAACTCCCGGATACCGTAGGAGTGCTTTGGGTGTGCCAAACGTCACAACGTAACTGGGTGACTATAAAGGTATACTATGGCTCCAAAAGTGTCTGTTGGGTTGACACGGATCAAGACTGGGATTTATCACTCCATATGACGGAGAGGTATCACTGGGCCCACTCGGTAATGCATCATCATAATGAGCTCAAAGTGACCAAGTGTCTGGTCACGGGATCATGCATTACGGTACGAGTAAAGTGACTTGCCGGTAACGAGATTGAACGAGGTATTGGGATACCGACGATCGAATCTCGGGCAAGTAACATACCGATTGACAAAGGGAATTGTATACGGGGTTGCTTGAATCCTCGACATCGTGGTTCATCCGATGAGATCATCGAGGAGCATGTGGGAGCCTACATGGGTATCCAGATCCCTCTGTTGGTTATTGACCGGAGAGCGATCTCAGTCATGTCTACATGTCTCCCGAACCCGTAGGGTCTACACACTTAAGGTTCGGTGACGCTATGTATATGCAGTAACCCGAATGTTGTTCGGGGTCCCGGATGAGATCCCGGACGTCACGAGGAGTTCCGGAATGGTCCGGAGGTAAAGATTTATATATGGGAAGTCCTGTTTCGGCCATCGGGACAAGTTTCGGGATCATCGGTATTGTACCGGGACCACCGGAAGGGTCCCGGGGGTCCACCGGGTGGGGCCACCTGTCCCGGGGGGCCACATGGGCTGTAGGGGGTGCGCCTTGGCCTACATGGGCCAAGGGCACCAGCCCCAAGAGGCCCATGCGCCTAGGGTTTCAAGGAGGAAGAGTCCTAGGAGGGGAAGGCACCTCCTAGGTGCCTTGGGGAGGAGGGATTCCTCCCCTTGGCCGCACCACCCTAGGAGATTAGATCTCCTAGGGCCGG
>NC_041392.1:298443815-298481206 GCF_002162155.2 Triticum dicoccoides | reverse complement strand
CCCCTTGGCCCTCCTATATATAGTGGGGAGATGGAGGACTTCTT
Source organism: Triticum dicoccoides (assembly GCF_002162155.2). NCBI lineage: Eukaryota > Viridiplantae > Streptophyta > Magnoliopsida > Poales > Poaceae > Triticum > Triticum dicoccoides. The sequence continues at coordinate 298,481,162 of NC_041392.1, read as the reverse complement.
ACCTTGATCTTTGGTGCCTCCCTCTCCCTCTCCAACACCTCCTCCTCCTCCATAGTGCTTGGCGAAGCCCTGCCGGAGTACTGCAGCTCCATCACCACCACGCCGTCGTGCTGCTGCTGGAGCCATCTTCCTCAACCTCTCCTTTCCTCTTTCTGGATCAAGAAGAAGGAGACGTCACGCTGACCGTACGTGTGTTGAACGCGGAGGTGCTGTCCGTTCGGCGCCAGGATCTCCGGTGATTTGGATCACGTCGAGTACGCCTTCCTCATCCCCGTTCTTTGAACACTTCCGCGTGTGATCTACAAAGGTATGTAGATGCAATCCGATCACTCGTTGCTAGATGAACTCCTAGATGAATCTTGGTGAAACCGTAGGAAAATTTTTGTTTTCTGCAACGTTCCCCAACAGTGGTATCAGAGCTAGGTCTATGCGTAGTTCTTCTTGCGCGAGTAGAACACAATTTGTTGTGGGCATAGATGTTGTCAACTTTCTTGCCGCTACTAGTCTTATCTTGCTTCAACGGTATTGTGGGATGAAGTGGCCCGGACCAACCTTACATGTACGCTTACGTGAGACCGGTTCCACCGACTAACATGCACAAGTTGCATAAGGTGGCTGGCGGGTGTCTGTCTCTCCTACTTTAGTTGGAGCGGATTCGATGAAAAGGGTCCTTATGAAGGGTAAATAGAAGTTGACAAATCACGTTGTGGCTTTCACGTAGGTAAGAAAACGTTCTTGCTAGAACCCTATTTCAGCCACGTAAAACTTGCAACAACAAATTAGAGGACGTTTAACTTGTTTTTGCAGCAAGTGCTTTGTGATATGATATGGCCAAAGTTGTGATGAATGATGAATGATTTATATGTGATGTATGAGATGTTCATGCTATTGTAATAGGAATCACGACTTGCATGTCGATGAGTATGACAACCGGCAGGAGCCATAGGAGTTGTCTATATTTTTTGTATGACCTGCGTGTCATTGAAAAACGCCATGTAAATTACTTTACTTTATTGCTAAACGCGTTAGCCATAGTAGTAGAAGTAATAGTTGGCGAGCAACTTCATGGAGACACAATGATGGAGATCATGATGATGGAGATCATGGTGTCACCGGTGACAAGATGATCATGGAGCCCCAAGATGGAGATCAAAGGAGCTATGTGATATTGGCCATATCATGTCACTATTATTATTTGATTGCATGTGATGTTTATCATGTTTTTCATCTTGTTTGCTTAGAACGACGGTAGTAAATAAGATGATCCCTCATAATAATTTCAAGAAAGTGTTCCCCCTAACTGTGCACCGTTGCGACAGTTTGTTGTTTCGAAGCACCACGTGATGATCGGGTGTGATAGATTCTAACGTTCACATACAACGGGTGTAAGACAGATTTACACATGCAAAACACTTAGGTTGACTTGACGAGCCTAGCATGTGCACAGACATGGCCTCGGAACACAGAAGACCGAAAGGTCGAGCATGAGTCGTATAGAAGATACGATCAACATAAAGATGTTCACCGACGTTGACTAGTCCATCTCACGTGATGATCGGACACGGCCTAGTTAACTCAGATCATGTTATACTTAGATGACAGGAGGGATGTCTATCTAAGTGGGAGTTCATTGAATAATTTGATTAGATGAACTTAATTATCATGAACTTAGTCTAAAATATTTACAATATGTCTTGTAGATCAAATGGCCAACGTAGTCCTCAACTTCAACGCGTTCCTAGAGAAAACCAAGCTGAAAGACGATGGCAGCAACTACACGGACTGGGTCCGGAACCTGAGGATTATCCTCATAGCTGCCAAGAAAGATTATGTCCTACAAGCACCGCTCGGTGACGCACCTGTTCTCCCTGCAGAACAAGACGTTATGAACGCTTGGCAGGCACGTACCGATGACTACTCCCTCGTTCAGTGCGGCATGCTTTACAGCTTAGAGCCGGGGCTCCAAAAGCGTTTTGAGAGACACGGAGCATATGAGATGTTCGAAGAGCTGAAAATGGTTTTTCAAGCTCATGCTCGGGTCGAGAGATATCAAGTCTCCGACAAGTTCTTCAGCTGTAAGATGGAGGAAAACAGTTCTGTCAGTGAGCACATACTCACTATGTCTGGGTTACATAACCGCTTGACTCAGCTGGGAGTTAATCTCCCGGATGATGCGGTCATTGACAGAATCCTTCAGTCGCTTCCACCGAGCTACAAGAGCTTTGTGATGAACTTCAATATGCAGGGGATGGAAAAGACCATTCCTGAAGTATTTGCTATGCTGAAATCAGCAGAGGTAGAAGTCAAGAAGGAACATCAAGTGTTGATGGTCAATAAAACCACTAAGTTCAAGAAGGGCAAGGGTAAAAAGAACTTCAAGAAGGACGGCAAGGGAGTTGCCGCGCCCGGCAAGCAAGCTGCCGGGAAGAAGCCAAAGAATGGACCCAAGCCCGAGACCGAGTGCTTTTATTGCAAGAAAAGTGGTCACTGGAAGCGGAACTGCCCTAAATACTTAACGGACAAGAAGGCCAGCAAAACGAAAGGTATATGTGATATACATGTAATTGATGTGTACCTTACCAGTACTCGTAGTAGCTCCTGGGTATTTGATATCGGTGCAGTTGCTCACATTTGTAACTCAAAGCAGGAGCTGCGGAATAAGCGGAGACTGGCGAAGGACGAGGTGACGATGCGCGTCGGGAATGGTTCCAAGGTCGATGTGATCGACGTCGGCAAGCTGCCTCTTCATTTACCTACGGGATTAGTTTTAAACCTCAATAATTGTTATTTAGTGCCAAGTTTGAGCATGAACATTGTATCAGGATCTCGTTTAATTCGAGATGGCTACTCATTTAAATCCGAGAATAATGGTTGTTCTATTTATATGAGAGATATGTTTTATGGTCATGCTCCGATGGTAAATGGTTTATTCTTAATGAATCTCGAGCGTAATGCTACACATATTCATAGTGTGAGTACCAAAAGATGTAAGGTTGATAATGATAGTCCCACATACTTGTGGCACTGCCGCCTTGGTCACATAGGTGTCAAACGCATGAAGAAGCTCCATGCTGATGGACTTTTAGAGTCTCTTGATTATAAATCATTTGACACGTGCGAACCATGCCTCATGGGTAAAATGACCAAGACTCCGTTCTCAGGAACAATGGAGCGAGCAACCAACTTATTGGAAATCATACATACTGATGTGTGTGGTCCAATGAGTGTTGAGGCTCGCGATGGCTATCGTTATGTTCTCACCCTCACTGATGACTTAAGTACATATGGGTATGTCTACTTAATGAAACACAAGTCTGAGACCTTTGAAAAGTTCAAGGAATTTCAGAGCGAGGTTGAGAATCAACGTGACAGGAAAATCAAGTTCCTGCGATCAGATCGTGGAGGAGAATACTTGAGTCATGAGTTTGGCACACACTTAAGAAAATGTGGAATAGTTTCACAGCTTACGCCGCCTGGAACACCTCAGCGTAATGGTGTGTCCGAACGTCGTAATCGCACTCTATTAAGTATGGTGCAATCTATGATGTCTCTTGCCGATTTACCGCTATCTTTTTGGGGCTATGCTTTAGAAACTGCCGCATTCACTTTAAATATGGCTCCGTCGAAATCCATTGAGATGACACCGTTTGAATTATGGTTTGGGAAGAAACCTAAACTGTCGTTTCTAAAAGTTTGGGGATGCGATGCTTATGTCAAGAAACTTCAACCTAAAAAGCTCGAACCCAAATCGGAAAAATGCGTCTTCATAGGATACCCTAAAGAAACTATTGGGTATACCTTCTACCTCAGATCCGAAGGCAAGATCTTTGTTGCCAGAAATGGATCCTTTCTAGAGAAGGAGTTTCTCTCGAAAGAAGTAAGTGGGAGGAAAGTAGACCTTGATGAAGTATTACCTCTTGAACCGGAAAATGGCGCAACTCAAGAAAATGTTCCTGAGGTGCCTGCACCGACAAGAGAGGAAGTAAATGATGATGATCAAGATACTTCTGATCAAGCTCCTACTGAAATTCGAAGGTCCACAAGGACACGTTCCGCACCAGAGTGGTACGGCAACCCTGTCTTGGAAATCATGTTGTTAGACAACGGTGAACCTTCGAACTATGAAGAAGCGATGGCGGGCCCAGATTCCACAAATGGCTAGAAGCCATGAAATCCGAGATAGGATCCATCTATGAAAACGAAGTATGGACTTTGACTGACTTGCCCGTTGAGCGGCGAGCCATAGAAAATAAATGGATCTTTAAGAAGAAGACAGACGCGGATGGTAATGTGACCATCTATAAAGCTCGCCTTGTCGCTAAGGGTTATCGACAAGTTCAAGGGGTTGACTACGATGAGACTTTCTCACCGGTAGCGAAGCTGAAGTCCGTCCGAATCATGTTAGCAATTGCCGCATTTTATGATTATGAAATATGGCAGATGGACGTCAAAACGGCATTCTTTAATGGTTTCCTTAAGGAAGAATTGTATATGATGCAGCCGGAAGGTTTTGTCGATCCTAAGAATGCTGACAAGGTGTGCAAGCTCCAACGCTCGATTTATGGGCTGGTGCAAGCATCTCGGAGTTGGAACATTCGCTTTGATGAGATGATCAAAGCGTTTGGGTTTACACAGACATATGGAGAAGCCTGTGTTTACAAGAAAGTGAGTGGGAGCTCTGTAGCATTTCTCATATTATATGTAGATGACATACTTTTGATGGGAAATGATATAGAACTCTTGGACAACATTAAGGCCTACTTGAATAAAAGTTTTTCAATGAAGGACCTTGGAGAAGCTGCTTATATATTAGGCATCAAGATCTACAGAGATAGATCAAGACGCCTCATAGGTCTTTCACAAAGCACATACCTTGATAAGATATTGAAGAAGTTCAATACGGATCAGTCTAAGAAGGGGTTCTTGCCTGTGTTGCAAGGTGTGAAATTGAGCTCGGCTCAATGTCCAACCACGGCAGAAGATATATAAGAGATGAGTGTCATCCCCTATGCCTCAGCCATAGGTTCTATTATGTATGCCATGCTGTGTACCAGACCTGATGTAAACCTTGCTGTAAGTTTGGTAGGAAGGTACCAAAGTAATCCCGGCAAGGAACACTGGACAGCGGTCAAGAATATCCTGAAGTATCTGAAAAGGACTAAGGAAATATTTCTCGTTTATGGAGGTGACGAAGAGCTCGTCGTAAAGGGTTACGTCGACGCTAGCTTCGACACAGATCTGGATGACTCTAAGTCACAAACCGGATACGTGTATATTTTGAATGGTGGGGCAGTAAGCTGGTGCAGTTGCAAGCAGAGCATCATGGCGGGATCTACATGTGAAGCGGAGTACATGGCAGCCTCGGAGGCAGCGCATGAAGCAATTTGGGTGAAGGAGTTCATCACCGACCTAGGAGTCATACCCAATGCGTCGGGGCCAATCAAACTCTTCTGTGACAACACTGGAGCTATTGCTCTTGTCAAGGAGCCCAGGTTTCACAAGAAGACAAGGCACATCAAGCGTTGCTTCAACTCCATTCGTAAAAATGTTCAAGATGGAGACATAGATATTTGTAAAGTACACACGGACCTGAATGTAGTAGATCCGTTGACTAAACCTCTCCCTAGAGCAAAACATGATCAACACCAGAATTCCATGGGTGTTCGATTCATCATAATGTAACTAGATTATTGACTCTAGTGCAAGTGAGAGACTGTTGGAAATATGCCCTAGAGGCAATAATAAAAGCATTATTATTATATTTCCTTGTTCATGATAATTGTCTTTATTCATGCTATAATTGTGTTATCCAGAAATCGTAATACATGTGTGAATAATAGACACCAACATGTCCCTAGTAAGCCTCTAGTTGACTAGCTCGTTGATCAACAGATAGTCATGGTTTCCTGACTATGGACATTGGATGTCATTGATAACGAGATCACATCATTAGGAGAATGATGTGATGGACAAGACCCAATCCTAAACATAGCACAAGATCGTATAGTTCGTTTGCTAGAGTTTTCCAATGTCAAGTATCTTTTCCTTAGACCATGAGATCGTGTAACTCCCGGATACCGTAGGAGTGCTTTGGGTGTGCCAAACGTCACAACGTAACTGGGTGACTATAAAGGTATACTACGGATATCTCCGAAAGTGTCTGTTGGGTTGACACGGATCAAGACTGGGATTTGTCACTCCATATGACGGAGAGGTATCACTGGGCCCACTCGGTAATGCATCATCATAATGAGCTCAAAGTGACCAAGTGTCTGGTCACGGGATCATGCATTACGGTACGAGTAAAGTGACTTGCCGGTAACGAGATTGAACGAGGTATTGGGATACCGACGATCGAATCTCGGGCAAGTAACATACCGATTGACAAAGGGAATTGTATACGGGGCTGCTTGAATCCTCGACATCGTGGTTCATCCGATGAGATCATAGAGGAGCATGTGGGAGCCTACATGGGTATCCAGATCCCGCTGTTGGTTATTGACCGGAGAGCGATCTCGGTCATGTCTACATGTCTCCCGAACCCGTAGGGTCTACACACTTAAGGTTCGGTGACGCTAGGGTTGTAGGGATATGTATATGCAGTAACCCGAATGTTGTTCGGGGTCCCGGATGAGATCCCGGACGTCACGAGGAGTTCCGAAATGGTCCGGAGGTAAAGATTTATATATGGGAAGTCCTGTTTCGGCCATCGGGACAAGTTTCGGGATCATCGGTATTGTACCGGGACCACCGAAAGGGTTCCGGGGGTCTACCGGGTGGGGCCACCTGTCCCGGGGGGGCACATGGGCTGTAGGGGGTGCGCCTTGGCCTACATGGGCCAAGGGCACCAGCCCCAAGAGGCCCATGCGCCTAGGGTTTCAAGGAGGAAGAGTCCTAGGAGGGGAAGGCACCTCCTAGGTGCCTTGGGGAGGAGGGATTCCTCCCCTTGGCCGCACCACCCTAGGAGATTAGATCTCCTAGGGCCGGCTCCCCCCCTGGCCCTCCTATATATAGTGAGGAGATGGAGGACTTCTTACCTTGATCTTTGGTGCCTCCCTCTCCCTCTCCAACACCTCCTCCTCCATAGTGCTTGGCGAAGCCCTGCCGGAGTACTGCAGCTCCATCACCACTACGCCGTCGTGCTACTGCTGGAGCCATCTTCCTCAACCTCTCCTTCCCTCTTGCTGGATCAAGAAGAAGGAGACGTCACGCTGACCGTACGTGTGTTGAACGCGGAGGTGCCGTCCGTTCGGCGCTAGGATCTCCGGTGATTTGGATCACGTCGAGTACGCCTTCCTCATCCCCGTTCTTTGAACGCTTCTGCGCGTGATCTACAAAGGTATGTAGATGCAATCCGATCACTCGTTGCTAGATGAACTCCTAGATGGATCTTGGTGAAACCGTAGGAAAATTTTTGTTTTCTGCAACGTTCCCCAACAGCTCGGACGTCGGCGGACGGCGCGAGGAGACATCTCCGGTGAGCTCTCATGGCTGCAGCTGCGGGTCGGTTTGGTCTCCCTCGTCGGCGGGATCGCAGTTGCCGATGGCCTCGCGGAGATGTGTGTCGGCTACCATGGTGGGGCGACATGGGGGTGCTCGCGGAGGAGCTTGGTAGGAGGGATAGGTGGCCTCGATTCGGTCGCACCACCTGTCACCGGCACGGTTTGCCGGTCCGGATGCGTCCGCTCCTCCTTCTTCCCCTTTCCCCTTGTTCGGCGGGGAGCTTGGTTGGAGGGATGGGTGGCCTCGATGCGGTCGCGTCACCCGTCGCCGGCACGGTTTGCCGGTCCGGATTCGTCCGCTCCCCTTTCTCCCCCCCTCCTTAGCCGCGGGCGGATTGGCGCAGGTTTACCAGCGGAGCGTCTATGGGTGGTTCCGTCGGTCGAGGGCCATCGGTTGGTCCAAAGCTGGGGCCTTTGTGTAGGTCTTGGGGTTGTCTGGTTGCAGGGCGGTGGCTCTGGCGGCGGGAGGCGCGACGTTCGTGGGCGGAGCGTGCGTCTCAGGTGCGGGCAGGCAATCATGGCCGCGTGGATGGCGTGGTTGCGGGTGGTTGGCGGAGTTCAGGTTCAACGGTGGGGTGTGAGTGCCGGGTACACCACCTGTCCAGTACTTTGACTGCTGACGGTGGCGGTGGCCTTTGCCACCGTACCCTTCCTGAAGGCTCCGTCGCGGCGTTTCCACTTTTGCCGTCTTGCTCCGGGTGAAAACATGATCTTCGCTGATCGGGCGGTGGCGGCTATCCACGGTCGTATCCTTCTTGGAGGCACTGCTTTGGAGGTCTGGCTTCGTTTTGGTCCGGTTCACCTCTCTATTGGTAGTCGGTGGGGTGGTGTGTTGGTGCCTGGCACCTTTGTATCTTGCCTTGGGTGTGTGCGGTGTGTGTGTTGTTCGGTGTCTCGGATGTACTCAGTAATGTTTGCTTTATAATATAAGGGCCCTTTGGTTTGGAGGAATTTCATAGGAATTTTAGAGGATAAGATTCTTATAGAATTTTTTTAGAGCCCTTTGGTTTATAGGAATAGATTTCTATTCCTACATAGAATTGGTTCCTATTCTCCACATTTCATAGGAAAATAAAAATGAGCCTAGACTCAATGGAAAAATTCCTTTGATGTCAACCAAATGACATCTCTTTTCCTATTTCTACTCATAGGATTTGAAATACATGACATCTCATTTTCTACAAAATTCATATTCCTATAATAATCCTATCTTATAAATCAAAAGAGGCCTGAGGAAACCTTTTTCGATAATGAAAAAGACCGGCTCCTGATCAAGCAGATATTGACCATTTCTTGCGAAGCAACCCGGAACGAGAATGAGAGCATGCGACTCAGCTGGGTTGGGCGAGTTGACGAGAGGCCGCACTGCAATGGCGATTTAAGCTTGAAAGTCGAGACCCATGGCGTCGCCCATGTGTGGGATGAAGTCATAGCGCCACTTGAGCAGCGCGAACGTAGATGGACTCCAAGGGTTCATGAGGGTGGTGGTTTCGCCGGCGGCACAGGCGCCGGTGGTGGTGTGGGGGTGGGGTAAAAAAGAAAGAGCCGTTGTCATCGCCTTTGGTTTTCACAAGCATGATAAATTAATGATAATCCTTGTACTTTCTTCGTTTCTTTAGTCTGCATATAAGATTTGGTCAAAGTCAAACTTTGTCAATTTTGAGTAAGTTTATAGAAAAAAATATCAAGATTCATAATATGAAATCAATATTGTTTCATGATGTTAATTTTCATACAATATAGTTTTAATGTTGTAGATGTTGATATTTTTTCTAATAAAGTTGGTCAAATTTTATAAAATTTAACTTTGACCGAATCTTATATAAAGATTAAAAAGAAACAGAGGGAGTATTTTGGTTCAAAACCTGGGTGGTGTGCTTAATTTCTATGGAGCGCCGTCGGCATGCATTCACCAACCATCTGTACGTTTGGTAAACTTCAATAATTGCGTGACCACCGTCGTCAGACAAACCCCATGCTAAGTCGTCGTCGCATTCGCCTAGCTAAGGAGCCTATGTGCAGTACAGCCTCTGATCTAGCTGCTCACTCACATCTACTCCTCCCTCGCCCCTCTATATATACCAGTCACGGCGCACAGCACAGCAGCGCTATACATTTGCTCGATCAGTCTCTCCATCGCAGGCCGCCAAGTGCAAGAAATGGAGAGCTCAAGGGCGCCGGCCGGCGACGTGAACCTGGACCTGCGGCTCGTTCACCCAATGGCGGCGGCAAGGCGCCCACACCCGCAGACGCCGGTGGCCGCCGACCGGACCTTCTCGTGCACCTACTGCCGGCGCAAGTTCTACAGCTCGCAGGCGCTGGGCGGCCACCAGAACGCGCACAAGCTCGAGCGCAGCCTCGCCAAGCGCAGCCGCGAGCTCTCCGCTGCCAGCCAGGTGGCGATCGCCTCCTCCAGCGCCGCGTCTTCCCCGCCGCCCTCCGACTTGATCAGCTGGTACACGCCGGGAGGCGGAGATAGTGGCCAAGCTGCAGGGTCGGCCGCGGCCGTCGTCAGCTGGATCGCCGATGGTGGGCGCCGCCGCTACGTTCATCGTGTGCACGCGGCCGGCAACGGGGAGGACGACATCGATCTGTCGCTCAAGCTGTAAGACGCACGCACGCATGCGTATGGAGTGGACTTGAATGCATCTACTCCTAGTAGCTTGTCCCTCCGTACGCTATAGTTCTACTTCTACTACGTACGTACGTCAGTTGTTTCTGTGCATGTATGGCACGACGTTATTTGTTGTTTAAATTCTTTTATTGAAGTCCAGTTTGTTGGCCGAGCTGATTATACAATAAACCAGAACTCCTACGTACGTACATATAGAATTAGCCATCATATCATAGTAACCAAATCAGCTAGGGTAAAGCATCGCTCCTTTGTTGAAGGCATTGCTTAAATTTGCTCGAACATATTCTTCAAGATGAAAACCTAAAAAGTCCATGGAGCGGCCGACCTAGCCAGCCGCCGCCTTTAAAAAACGCCAGCGTTCTCTACCTCCCGCCGGCGCCGGCGTCGGTCCGTCCTGTCTCCGGTGGCCTTAGGGCCATGGAGGCCGAGTGGATCTCGGCCCCTGCTGGTGAGAGGGCACCGTTTTTAGATTTTTTTTTTGAGTTTTGTTAGGGTTTGTGTTCTGCTCAAGAAGACGAGACGGCGGCGGCTCCCTGAAGATGGAATAAAGGTCTCCCCGCCTAGCCCCCGTTCTGGTGATGCGTCTAGCATCATCAGTGGGCGTGTGGAGGTGTATCTCCGACAGATCTGTCTTTGGTGGATTTGCTCGGATCTGTTCGTCGTTTGTCTTCGTTCGTATGTTTTCAGGTTGGATCCTTTTGATCTACACTCTTCATCCGCGGCGGTTGTTGTTCTGGTGCGTTGGTTCTATAGGACTTTAGCACGACGACTTCCCGACTGTCTACTACAACAAGGTTTGCCCGGCTTCAGCGAGGGAGGGGCTATGACAGCGGCGCGTTCGGCTCGCTTCAATGATCGTAGTCGTCACTAGGTGGTCTACGGATCTGGATGTAATTTTTATTATTTCTAGTGTTCGTTGTACTATCATGATTGAAGATGAATAGACTGAAAGTTTTTCTCGCAAAAAAAAGATGAAAACCTAGAAATTGATCTTTGGTGGTTGGATGCGGTAACAGAGGCGCTTGAGCGTCAGTTTCGTGAAGGCGTTGTTGTTGAAGAACGTCGTTGTCCTTGTGATGTCAAGAGATGGTTGGTGCGGATATGGTTTATATTAGTTTGTCGATCGATGTTGATCGCTTCAAGGTCTTTTTATATATATACTCGCTTGGCATAGATTTGGTCTTGTATGACTTTGCTATTTACCGGTGTTTTTATGCACATGTGTTGAAATTGGCTGTGCACATCCTGGATACGCATAGACCGCGTGTGTACTCTTTATATTTGTATCATCTTCATTTCGAGGTAATAAAATCCATTTTTTGTCAAAAAAAATAACCAAATCAGCTAGCTCATGCAGTTACGCAGTTCATACTTGCTTCAGTTGAAATTTTATCAGACACGTTAGTATAGCATGCTACTCCTTCCTTTCAGAAATTTCTTGACTTGTGAGATTGTTGATGTGATTTGTAAAATGAGCGATGGTGCTGCCATACGAGATCTATCTGTCCAGAACACATAGGGCAAATCCTGCAGCAACTGGGATCGATGTACATAATACCACGTCACATTCGATCACAGCCACTAGATTTACTGTCATGCTTAAATCGGACATCAAGCATTGGATGAGTAGTACTCTCCCTCTTTTCCGGTTTCGGATCTACTCTGTGCCTGACACTTCATGCCTGATTTTCAGACGATACTGGATCCATTGGCTATGCGAGACTTGCTCCTAACCATGCTTGGCTGGATGCATGGCATCGTCTCAAAATCGAGCATGAAGTGTCGTCTATATAGCAACGCTCTTTTGGTTTATAGGGTTCATCTTGAAAAAATTCTTAATTCTACAACTTATTATCACATGTTCAGATTTTAAGATACATTAAATTATTGAACGCGAGGATCAAGAGAAAACTCACGTATGCATGCAAAAATTCTTTGTCATTTAGTAGCCATGCATGCATGCATTGTGAAATACAATTTTTTGAGAAAAATGAGTGCACTCCCTCCGTTCGGGTGCATAGAGCATCTAAGAATACCCATAATAAGAGTAGCATAAGTGGTAACATCACATATATTTAGGCAAAATAGATGATGTGGCAAGTAATTAATAAGATAAGAAAGGCACGTGATAACATGGTATGTTACTCAGGCTAGTTATGGTGGAAGTAACTTAGCTAGTAATATAGTGCAGTCTAAGGAAAATTTGCTTATGTGGCATGCATTTAATGCGGAGAGATGTCTTTAGGCTAGTCATAGTGGGAGTAACTTAGCTAGTAACATAGCGCACTTCAAGAAAAGTTTGCTTACGTGACATATAGTTAATGAGAAGTGATAACATAATATGTTACTGTAACATAGCGCTTTCCAAGACAAGATGAGTCTACAAACTAATAAATGAAGTCCTCTATGACACTAGTACTATGTTATTTTGCACTATGAAGATGCTAACTTAGACTAGTTTCATATGCATGACACTAGTACTCCCTCCGGTCCTTTTTACTCTGCATATTAGGTTTGTCTGAAGTCAATCTCATCCAACTTTGACCAAGTTTATATAAAAAATTATAGACATTCACATAACAACACCAATATCATTAGATTCATCTGGGAATATATTTTAATATTATATTTATTAGATATTATAGATGCTAATAATTTTTAATATAAATTTAGTCAAACTTAGCAAAGTTTGACTTTCAGAAAATCCAATGTGCAGAGTAAAAAGGACCGGAGGGAGTATAAGTTACTCTCCACTATGACCAGCCTTAGAGTAATATAATATGTTACTATAACATATGTAACATAGCGTTTCCTAAAAAAGATGTGTCTATAAGTTAATAAATGAAGTCATCTATGGCACTACTATTATGTTAGTTTGCACTATGAAGGTAGTAATTTAGACTAGCGTCATATGCATGACACTAGTATAAATTACTCCCCACTATGACCAGCCTCACACTATGTGTAACGTCACACATATCAAGACAAGATAAGTCTACAACCTAATAAATAAAATGTTGCATGATATCACACATATGTTACTCTTTACTGTAGAGATAATAACATTAAATAGTAACATATGCATGTTACTCCCTTCGTTTTTATTTACTCTGCATATAGATTTGACTGAAGTCAAACTTCGTAAAGTTTGATCAAATTTATAGAAAAGAATATAAGCCTTTATCATAACAAATCTATATTTATATGATGTGAAAGTACATTCAATAATGAATCTAATGATATTAATTTGTTATTGTATATGTCTATAAACTTTTTCAAAGTTTACAAAGTTTGACTTTGACCAAAGTTAATATGCGAAGTAAATAAAAACAGAGGAAGTACTACTCTAAGTTATATGGGCATCGACGCATCGCAATCTAGGGATCTGTAGATTAGGCTAGACGAAAAACAACATTTTAATCTCTCCCCTAATAAATGAATTCTCCTGTGCGCCGGTGCATGAAGGTTTTCTTGTTCATTAATTGGACCATGCATGTGTATAGTATCCTGGAAACCGAGCCAACACCTCCACCAGTGCATGGAGGGCAGTAGCGCATTAGGGCTTGTTTAGTTTCAATAAGTCAGCCGACTTATAAGTCAGATGACTTAAAACTAGTAACTTATAAGTCACGCCTGTTTGGTTGTCACCTGACTTATAAGTCACCTGACACACCTTTCCACACCAATCAACATTATGCAGGTGATGGGACCCACGCAAAAGGGGGTGACTTATAAGTTTTAAGTTGAGGTGAAGCAACTTATGACTTATAAATTGGGGTGACATATAAGTCGGGTCTATTTGACAAAATAAATCACTTTTTTCATTTTTCGACTTATAAGTTGGTGATTTATTTGGAACCAAATAGGCCTTTAATCATGCAAATTAAGGCGGTACTAGCTTCTTGGTCTGTTGTCTCACCGCCTGTGTTTTTATTTATATATTGGGTTTGTTAAGTTCTACGCTCAGCAGAATCTTTTCGTATCTTGTATTGTGCTACCTTGTGTGCGGCGGTGTTGCGTGTGTGTGTTTGCTGCAAACTTTTGTTGGACCTTGTTACTTGGTGGTTTTTTATATATAAAGCGGCGAAAGTCTTTTTAGTAAGGCGATACTAATCACATGAATTAAGGAGGTTTTGTTGGATTTTGATTGGCTATCTTTCATAGGTGAAATTATTGCTTAGGGCAAACGAGATACTTATTCTCGGATTATATAATTTAGTTAGGTGCCCTATGCACAAGTGAATACTAATTAGGTACTTTAGCAAACTATGAAATTTAGGCTCTGGTTATAGGGACTAGACTAAAAATTGTTCTTTTTAGTCCCTATATAACCAAATAGGAGGGATTTTTTCTTAAGGGACTAGAAAAAAAACTCTATTAGAGGGTCTTTTTTTTAGTCCCTGGGACTAGAAAAAATCTAGTCCCTTACAACCAAACACCCCCTTACTTCACCACTCATCACCTATGTTGATTAAAGATATTTTCAAATTGAGCCATATACAGGCGCTTTCAATGCAAAAATGTCTAGATGAGGTGCTAAACGCATTAAATAGCTTAGCAACTCAACTCTTCAATGCATATGTGCTTACTCATTTTATTTAATAATTTAGCACATAAACTCTTTTATGCATTGGTCCGCTTCTTCCATTTAAGTGGTTTGACTAGGTTCGCGGGTTTGACATTGGTTTTTCCCGAGATTATTAAAGTGCTCTCTCTTCCTTTTAATTACTGTGTCATGTCATTCTTTTGCTTACTATATGACATGCTTAGCAACTGTCCACCGTGAAAAATATTTTTTTTAACATCCCCCGTGAAGAGTTGGAAAGGGCCTACTAAACCGGATAGGAGGGAGTAGCAGTAGTAGTTTCGCATTCGATATCGTGTGCTGATTTTCCTGTGGGCATCTGCAGTTCAATTACTACTACCTAACTAGGTCGACACTTGTGCTGTAGCTTTCAGTTGCAGATCCTACGTCCATGCGTCATAGCGGACACTAGCTAATGCTTACCCCTAGTTCCTATGGAGTTGGCTATAGACGACTTTCTTTTTGTAAAACTTACTGCTGGCCATAAAAATCGTGCGTGGAGCAGTTTCGTTTTCTTTGTCAGATGTACTACCTTTTGTGCTAATCACGCTACATCCAAAAGCCAAGCCTGCAATTAATGGATCAATGATCTGGAGAAGCTAACGCCACAATTCCTCTTTGGATATATATATATAGAGAGAGAGAGAGATTCATCCAAAGAGAATGCCCGAGCCTATTTCTGATCTAGTGCTCATTTTTTACAGATAACCACTGTTCCCTCTCTGATCTTGTGGATGGTTGAAACAATCCTCTATCCTGCGGCCAAAAAACACACTGGAATTAAGGGAAATGCATGCTGAAGCAACCATTTTGGACAAACGTCCAAGAGGCTAAGACCATCTTCAACCCAACCCCCTAGTGTCCACACAATAGCCTGGACACGGCCTGGACAGAAAATCGACACACAACCGGACCCTCCAACCTAGCCTATATGTCATCTGCTCCCCGACCCCTCCCCCTCCTCTTTGGCCATCTTCGGTCATCTTCGGCCATCTCCGGCATGGTAGGCAGCAGATTTGAGTCTATCTAGTCCCGATCCAAGGACGACGTTGACTGGGAGCTCGTCGCCTATTTGGGGAAGAGATAATCGTCTAGCTTGCTCCGTCATTCCTGGGTCGAGACTCAAGCACCGTCGTCGGAGGCACAGATCCAGCAATCAGGCGCCTTCTCTGCCACTCCGGCCGAGTCTAGCTGTGGTGTTGCATCCGATTGAAGCTCGCGGCGCATGTCCGCTCCGTCTTTGCAACAGGGCTAACAAAGACCTACTAATGGAGAAGTCATTGGCCAAGTCATAAGGCCCTCTACTTTTTATTATCTCTACTATTAAAGGAGAATCGAACATCGTGATGGTTCAACCTCCCTATTTCCTCACCACCGCGATCGCTACTCCCGCCTCATGCGCTCGCAACTTCCACCGGATCGTGCGCGATTCATACAGAAAGAAAATTCCAGCGTAAACATAGGAGCCGATACGAGAAAAATGAGAAAAGAAAATAGCGGCGACCCACGCACGCACGTTCCCCTCCTCGATCCGCAACTGCCGCTTGAACAGTCGTATCGTACCCAACGTGTCCGCCTTTCCCTCGAGCCTCGACCTCCCCAGCGGCCTCCCCTCCTGTCCTCATCCCTCTCCCTCTCCCTCGAGATTTGACCTCTCCAGCGGCTTCAATCTTGGCCCACAGTCCATGCGAGGCATGAAGACAGCGGCGAGGCGACTGTGAAGCAACCGAGGTGAGGATCAGAAGGAATATGAAGTGTTGGGATAAAGCATCAGCTCGGTGTGGTGACCTCGTGGCTACGCCGTTAGCCACCGAAGGTGAAGGCCCTTCTTCCCTACATATCTCCCTCCCCTCGATGTCTAACGCACCAGGGCGCATCGGTCTCCTCGCCGTTGCTACATCATACAGTAGCAGCCATCCGTCTCCTTGCCGGGGCTACATCATACAGTAGCAGCCATGGTTAATGCTACTGGCGCATCTGTCTCTCCAATGTGCTCCCTCTATAGACTATAGTAGCAGCCATGGTCTCCCGTACTCCCTCTGTAGACACGCATTGTGGTGATTGGGGAGTAGGCAACGGAGACGGATACAGGCAAGCTCCAACCGAGCTGAGGATGTAAGTTCACTCTGTCTGTGACTAGGTTCAGCTATACTTTATTTACTGTGTTTTTGCAATTGGGTGCCCAATAATCCGGAAGAGATTTATGGATCGGGTATAGCATAATCAGTTAGAATTATGTCTATGAGTCGAGGTTATCTCCCTTCCTTTCATCGATATCAATTTTGTATGTGTCATCGATCAAGGTTCGCTAGAGGGTCTAGAAAGTTCCACGTTGTTGGGCAGATGATTTTCTTTTGAGAGGCTGGGCAGAGGATTTCTGTCAAGTGATACACACATCATATCTGAGGCTGCTCCTAATTCAGGAATCAAGGTTCAATAACTTATCGGTGTGATTGGTTTGGACAAAAAGTGTGGCTTCCGAATACAGCGATTTCTGAAACCGTAGCCAGCTTTGGTTTCCCTCGCCATGTATTCCATAACAGTGCTTTCTGATATGGCACTTCGCAGAGTTGAAATAACCGCACGAACCGGGCGGGTTAAAATCGGGACTCAATTCCACAAACTAAACAAAGGAGGTATTATGTAAAAATATTTGGAAGCAACGCTTACGGATACACTAAATTGAATACGTTATGTTGCCCGAACCGAACATGTTGTATATGTTGTTATCAGCAGTTCATTTATTGTTTATGTGACATGAGAATTTCGTATGGCTTGTGGAAACAACATAATAAGAATCGTTAAACTGCTGCAGGTTAATTATCAACCAAAAGGAAGCATCTAGCAACAAGCTTTTCAAAGATAAAGAGCTCCCCTCGTGTTGGGGATAGGTGAGTTAAGTTCTGAATTCACAGATATTTTTCGTAGGGCATTTGCTTCAAGAGTGCTTCCTCATGTTGTAAACCAGTATATATCATCTCTGCTTCTTTATTTTTGTACCATCGGTAACACATGATATTTTTTACGCACAACTAAATATTGTAGATTGCAGCTAAAAGACTATTGTAGATTGGGCGTTAAACATGTAAAGGTTAAGTACTTAAGTTGCTATATAGGCTTCCTGGTACTGGAAAGACCCTGTTGAATGGAAAGGATCCCAAGGTATGGTTATTCTTATTGAGCATCGAGTATAGCTTTGTTACTTGTCTAAATCTATTGATTTGAATCTGTTTATGTTTGGTCATGCGAAATCCTATTGACTAAAATCATGCAAATGTACATAACTATTAATGTAAAAAAATGAAAAATGAAATCATGCAGATGGTACATAATTGTTAATCAAGGAGTGGTAATATTCAACCACACACAGGATGTGGTGTGGATGACTTGCAAAAAATGAAAAATGAAGGATCTTTCAGTGACATAGCCAACTATCTTCTATAGCATATTGCTTAGGTGTGAGGGGGGATCATTAGCAATTAAACTGCTTGGATGTGCACATGTTTTGGCAAAGACTGAACGTAAAGGAACCAGCAGCGATTCTTGGTCTGTCACCCCGCCAGTTTATTGTGTAATAACTGTAAATGTCAAGACTTGGATGGGGTATTTTGCTGAATTAATGGCCAGTCCATTTCACAAAACAATATCAGTCAATTTCAGGTTTTGGCATTGACTGTAACTACGAATCTTCCTCCTTTCAAGTTGGATATTAACAAGCGACTGGATGATTATGCCAAGGTGAATTTTTTTGGCACACAGTTCCGGTTGGTGTGTTCTGCTCATATTATTGTTAAATAAGTAGCATCCTTGTATTCTATGTGGTAAAAAAAATTGCATGTCATTCACTGATTTCAAGAGATTGTGGATGGCCCGGAAGTTTTCTCATATCTATGAAGGCAGACGCAAGATGAACTCGTGTGCTTTTACAGGGTCCCTCTTTTTGCATTGTATGGTAGGCTATTGTTTCCTTCAAATTGCCACTTTACCTATGATTAATATTTCTTACAACACCACTGATGTATTTTCCCTTTTTTGTCTATGCAGGCCATCTGATTTCCAAAAGCTCCCTGATTCGAAGGTTGGCTAGGCTTGACAGCCTTTACTGTCTTTATGAGTGCCACCATACAAGTCACACTTCAGAATTTGTGAAGGTATATTTTTTATGCACTAAACTAGGGATCATTGGAACAGAGTAATTAATTCCCTGAATATTGGATTGCAACAGAAGAGTCCAAGAAGCTTTAAAACTTTGTCGTCGAGGCTAAGAAGAATATGCTTTGCGTCATACCGGCTGTCGGTGTCAAAACCGGCGGATCTCGGGTAGTAGGTCCCGAACTGTGCATCTAGACCGGATGGTAACAGGAGGCAGGGAACACGATGTTTTACCCAGGTTCGGGCCCTCTTGATGGAGGTAAAACCCTACGTCCTGCTTGATTAATATTGATGATATGGGTAGTACAAGAGTAGATCTACCACGAGATCAAGGAGGCTAAACCCTAGAAGCTAGCCTACGGTATGATTGTTGTATATGGAGTTGATTGCCTACGGATTACAACCCTCCGGTTTATATAGACACCGGATAGGGTTAGGGTTACACAGAGTCGGTTACAATGGTAGGAGATCTTGAATATCCGCATCGCCAAGCTTGCCTTCCACGCCAAGGAAAGTCCCATCCGGACACGGGACGAAGTCTTCAATCTTGTATCTTCATAGTCCAGGAGTCCGGCTGAAGGTATAGTCCGGCTACCCGAACACCTCCTAATCCAGGACTCCCTCAGTAGCCCCTGAACCAGGCTTCAATGACGACGAGTCCGGCGCGCAAATTGTCTTCGGCATTACAAGGCGGGTTCCTCCTCCAAGTCCTTCATAGAAGATTGTAAACACCAAGAGTAGTGTCCGGCTCTGCAAAATAAGCTTCCACATATTGCCATAGAGAAAATAATATTAACACAAATTAAATCTGCTGACGTATTCCGCAGTGCGTCATCACACTACGGCCAAGTCCTTTACTCGAATCGTTTTTACTTTTCCACCTCAGCATGTTTTGCGAGGCGGTTTCCTTGGCATGTCTTGTCAAAACAGAGATCGTGTACCCCCCTTTTACGGGATTCTCATCAATACAGACGTGGGTAACCCAACCGCGCCACTTATCATGGCGCTTGGGAGGCAAGCGAGTTTTACTAGGCAGGTGGGGATGCACAACCGCATCCGTCCATATAAGGGGATAAGGATCCACCTTTTTACCTACGCCTTCTTCCTCCTTTGCCTATCCATCTCCTGCGCACTCGAGCTCCAGCGCCCAAGCCCGCACTTCCCACCTCAACCTTCTCCAGCAATGTCCGGAGCGGGAGGCAAGTGGATGGTCTCCTCCGCTACGGAGGGCCAAGTCAAGAAGCTAAGGAAGGCCGGATACTTGTCTAAGGACATCGCGCACCGGCTTCCCGAAAAGGGGCAGCTTCTCCCCACCCCAAGGCCCCATGAGAGGGTAGTATTTCTTCTCCACTTCCTCCGCGGACTGGGTTTCCACTCCACCCATTTGTCCGGGGGCTCATGTTCTACTACGGCCTGGATTTCCACGATCTAGCCCCGAACTTCATCCTCAACATCTCGGCGTTTATCGTCGTGTGCGAGGCTTTCCTCTGCGTCCGCCCTCATTTCAGCCTCTGGCTCAAGACCTTCAACGTCAAGCCCAAGGTGGTGCGCGGCAGCCAGGCAGAGTGCGGAGGCGCCATGGCGGGCAAGATGGCCAACGTCCTATGGTTCGAGGGCTCTTTTGTGGAGACCCTAAAGGGGTGGCAATATGGGTGGTTTTACATCACCGAGCCACGCGATCCGAACTGGATCGCAGCCCCCGAGTTCCGATCCGGACCCCCCACGCGGCTTATGTCCTGGAAAGAGACGGGCCTGTCGTGGGGTGACGAAAAAGAGGTGACCGGATTGCAAACATGCATCCAGTCCCTGGTGAACAAGCCAATCCGGCTTGTTAATGTAATCCAGGTTATGCTCGTCCGCCGGATCCTCCCGTGCCAACAACGGGATTTTAATCTATGGGAGTTCGACCCGGCGCAGCACCAAACCCTTAGCAGGCTCTTCGACACGACGTATGAAGATGCCTGGAAGGTGCTATTCAAGGGCGCCGAGGCTCCCGCATCCGCTTCCGAGGACCGCGGATACAGCTCGCAGCGTCACGCTAGCGAGATAAGCTATCTTCACCTTTTACAGGATGTTAAGCTTTTTTCATAGTTTGACTCTATGCGGGATCTAAACTCCCTTACCTTTGACAGGCTTGGCGAGCGATATCCGGACCGATCAACTGTCCGGCTCCGCTGCCCGAAGGCCCAGCCCCAGCTCTACTAGTGAAGCTGCTGGTTCCGGCGCCTTATGTGATGCCGGAGAAGAAGGACAAGAAGAAGAAGACCACGGGGACTCGAAAGAGTGCCCGCAACGTGGTGGTGTCGGACTCATCATCCGACGAGTCCGAGACGCCCTCCTCCCGCGAAAACGGGAAGGAGGAAGAAGAAAGCTCTCCCCCCCCCCAGCGGAGGGAGGAGAGAAGAGGAAGGCCGCCCCAACGGGGGAGGCCGAGGGGTCTAGGAAAAGGAAGACCCCTCAGCCGGACTACGCCCCCAACGCCGAAGAGGGCAAAGAGGAGTGGCCAAACAGGGCCAAGCGTCCGGCGAAATCGTAAGTTCGGATATCAGAATAACTCATGATGTTCCTTTGTTGCACAGCTTTCCCTAATGTCGAATGTAATTATGCAGTCCGCCCCGGGCCGAATTCGACGAATCGTCGGGCGGCTCCCTGGACTCATCGGACGTGAACTTAGTTCCGCCCGCTGTCTCCCCCCGCACTGCAGACGACGCCGAAGTGGCGTCGCGACAAGCTTCGGGGCAGGAGGAGGTGGTCCCGGAGGAGACACAAGGCAACCTCCCGGACTCCAGGAGTGAAGGGGATAAGGCCCCCCAGGGCTCCAAGTCCGGCTTTGTGCCGGACACCGCGCCGGAATCTTCCACAGTTCCGGACCGCGGTAGGCGAACTCCTTCCAAGAGGAGCAAGCCTTCTGAGCCGGCGGCCTCCGTCCAACCGGAGGTGCCGGACAATCTGCTGGAGGTGCTTGACGGCGCCTCCATCGACTTGGGGCACCATACTATTATGAGTACGGTGATCCAGAAGGTTCAGTCCGCCAAGAGCGGACTGACTGAAGCTTGCGCTAGCCTTCTAACAGGCTTCGAGGTAAGTAAAAATATGTAAAAATATTACCGCATAGACAGTAGCCCCTGATGCTCTGTTTGGCGTTTGGAAAGAAAAGCCGAATAGAGGATCTATTAAATATCACAGGAGTCTAACAAAAAAGAGTCAATATGCGTATGCAGGCTTCGCTGCTATCCACCGCCGCACTGACTGCGGAGGTGGGTGTCCTGAAGCAGGACCTCGAGCGGACCGAGCAAGAGCTCGGCCTTGCCAAGCGGTGGCTCAAGGAGGAAGAAGGTGAGAAATACCTTACAGAAAAAGTGCCTATAAAAAGGCTTGATTGCAAAAAAGAGTAACATGATTGTACTGCTTATTGTAGGGGCCACGACTGAGGTGGCGACCCTTAAGCAGGCACTGTCTGAGGCCGAAAAGAAAATGGCCGTGGAGCCCATCGAGCGAGACAGACTTGGGGCTCAGGTCGGCGAGGTGCAGCAAGAGCTTCAGGCTCTCATGAAAAAACATGAGAGTTTGGAGCTTGAGTCAAAGGCGCAAGCATCCGATCTCGCGACGGCCCTTGAGACTGCCAAGTCTGCCAAGGCCGAAGCCCAAAAGGCCCTCCAAGAGTTGGAGGAGATGAGGAAGATAACAGCGGGTAAGGCATTCTTCATGCAAAGCAGAAATATAAAAGTAAACTACTTGTTACTTACCTGAATCCGGAGCTCTCCAGGGGCATTCGCAGATCTTCACCGCAGCGTATCCGACGCCGCCGCATTCTACCGAGCTGAAGAGGGCAGCTCGATGGAGAAGGTGTTCTGGTCTCAGTATTCTGAGGCCGGACACCCTGTGCCTTTGAGCGACCAGCTAAAACAGCTGGTCGAGCTCCACAAGGCGGCCGAACAGGCCATGAAGGGCTTCATAGTTCGGCTATGGCCCGAAGAGGCCCTGCCTGGGAGCTATTTCGGGCTGGTGCGGCGGCTGGTGGAGGCCTGTCCGAGGCTCGAGGTCATCAAGCGCTCCGTCTGCATCGAAGGTGCCCGTCGGGCCCTTGCCCGTGCAAAGGTGCACTGGGGTAAGCTGGACGGTGAGAAGCTTGTGAAGGACGGGCCGCCACCGGGGAAAGAGCATCGCAAGCCCGAGAACTACTACAAGGATGTTCTTGCAGGTGCCCGCCTTGTGGCGGATGAATGTACCAAGGATGTGATTTTTGAATGAACTCGCTCGTGTGTATCCTGTGCGCTGAAAACTTGTTCATATGCGCTAAGCAATGCTTACTGAATTTAAAATATTACTTTCTGTGCGGCCGTTTATCAAAAAATTGAGAGATGGCCAGTCGTCGGCTTCTGCCCCCATGCCACTAGTGCTGGGGTGTTCGGGATAAACCTGAGCGCTCTTTTTCTCATAGTTGGGTCCTTCGAGGGAGGCGCTCAGCACAACGAACCAGGCAATCGGACTATAATGCTTGAACACTCTCACTTAGCCATAGAATTCTATAATTTTAAATTTCGGCGAAGCCCCTAGTCCGGAAGACCGAGTTCGGGGCGCTATCCACGCCTTGGCCGGACAAAGCCAGCTCCTCGCTCGAAACGGCATAAGTCTTTAGGGACTCTAAAAACCTCTCGAACAGTGACCGGTCTCTCGCCTCATCACGACAGTCAGTTTTAGCTTTCTCCACTGAGGTGCTTAACCTAGCTGAACCGGGGCACAATCGCAGTGGTTCTCCTAGTGCTACCTTAGCCGATAGAGCGGAACGTAAGGCACCAAAACATAGGAGCCGGGCAAACCCAACTATTGACCCAAATCATGATTCGGAGCCGATGCATATAGTGCTATAAGTTCGGGGTGCCGCACTTGTGAAAGTGTACGGACTTCTCACGCCATTATGAGGGGTACTGAAGCCCCTGGCGTGTTTGCCGTACCATGGTGTATGGGTGCAATCATGTCATTCAATAAACATAAATATGAAAAGAAGATAATGCAAAAAATAGACAAGAAGCTAAGCATTGTTTATAGAGAGGCTATTTATCAAAGCCGAACGATACAAATAGTACGGCAAGCAAAAGATATTGGATTATTCAGTATGTCCTGACCAGGGGCAGGCCGCGGAATTGTATTTAAAACAGGTATACCGCTCGTAACAGAGACCACCTGGGAGTTCCATAATGCGGCATGGCTTGTCTGCCTCCCTGGATCTTGCATCGTTTGTGCGGCAGTCGAATTGCCGAACAGATCGTCCGAAGTATGGAGTCCTGAAAGTAAGAAAAAATTAAAAAAAGAATTCGGCAGCCCCTAGTACGTTTTAAGCCGTATTTTGGGCGTGCCGTTATTGTGCCCCTTCCCCTGTGCCCATGGTATTTCAAGGGCGTAGTTATGTACGCGAGGTACTAGTTTCGCTATGTCGCGAAAGCTGGGGTTGGGGCCGCATTGCTACGCTTACTCAGAGTGTGCCAGGCGGTCCTGCTGTGGGTTACTCCAGGCGTGCTTGGCAGTGTCTGGCTTTTTAATGGCCGGACTGGAGAATTGCCTGAGAAGGCTACTTTGTACCTCCGCTGCGAGAGCCGCCGTATGCTCCTCCGTACGGAGGGAGCGTTCGGTGTTTCCGTTGACCGTAATTACTCCTCGAGGGCCTGGCATCTTGAGCTTGAGATATGCGTAGTGCGGCACCGCATTGAATTTTGCGAATGCGGTTCGTCCGAGCAGGGCGTGATAGCCACTGCGAAACGGGACTATATCGAAGATTAACTCTTCGCTTCGGAAATTGTCCGGGGATCCGAAGAAACCATCAAGTGTTACTGAGTCTGTACAGTTGGCTTCTACACCTGGTATAACGCCTTTAAAGGTCGTTCTTGTGGGCTTAATCCTTGAGGGATCTATGCCAATTTTCTGCACTGTATCCTGATAAAGCAGGTTCAGACTACTGCCGCCGTCCATGAGGACTCTTGTGAGATGAAATCCGTCGATGATTGGGTCGAGAACCAATGCGGCGAAGCCGCCATGACGGATGCTAGTGGGATGGTCCCTTCGATCAAAAGTGATCGGGCAGGAGGACCATGGGTTGAACTTTGGGGCGACTGGCTCCATCGTGTATACGTCCCGTAGCGCATGCTTCCGCTCCCGCTTGGGAATGTGGGTTGCGTATATCATGTTCACCGTCCGCACTTGTGGGGGAAAGCCCTTCTGTCCATTGTTGTTCGGCGGCTTGGGCTCCTCGTCGTCGCTGTGCAGCCCATTGTCTCTGTTTTCGGCCCTTAACTTGCCTGCCTGCTTGAACACCCAACAATCCTTGTTAGTGTGATTGGCTGGCCTTTCGGGGGTGCCATGTATCTGGCACAAGCGATCGAGTATTCGGTGCAAACTGGACGGGCCCTGAGTATTCTTTTTGAATGGCTTTTTCCGCTGACTGGATTTATAGCCTTTGAATCCGGCATTGACTGCCGTGTCTTCATTGTTGTCGCTGTTAACGCGGCGTTTTTGCTTATTCCGACGTGTCCTGCCACTTTTGTCCTTGGTATCCGAATTACCAGGGTTCTTTGATAAGTTGTTACTGCGAGCTAGCCAGCTGTCTTCTCCCGCGCAAAAGCGGGTCATGAGTGTCATGAGGGCTGCCATGGATTTCGGCTTTTCCTGTCCCAGGTGCCAGGCAAGCCACTCGTCGCGGATGTTATGCTTGAAGGCTGCTAGGGCCTCTGCGTCCGGACAGTCGACTATCTGGTTTTTCTTTGTTAGGAACCGTGTCCAGAATTGTCTGGCCGATTCCTCTGGCTGCTGAATTATGTGGCTTAAGTCGTCGGCATCCGGCGGTCGCACGTAAGTGCCCTGGAAGTTGTAGAGGAATGCGGCTTCCAGATCCTCCCAAGAACCGATTGAGTCTGCTGGCAAGCTGTTAAGCCAATGTCGGGCCGGTCCTTTAAGTTTGAGCGGGAGGTATTTGATGGCGTGTAGATCATCGCCGCGTGCCATGTGGATGTGAAGGAGATAATCCTCGATCTATACCGCCGGATCTGTTGTGCCATCGTATGATTCGATGTTTACGGGTTTGAAACCCTCTGGGATTTTATGATCCATTACTTCATTCGTGAAGCATAGCGGGTGTGCGGCGCCTCTGTACTGGGCTATATCACGATGCAGCTCGGAAGAGCTATGTCTGTTGTGTTCGGCCCGGCCGGATTTGTTGTATCCGGAGTGAAGATCATTGTCACATGCCGTAGAGCGCCTGCGCGATCCGTAGATCGATCTTGTTTGTCTTGCCTTATCCTCTAGTATGTCTCGCATGTCGGGCGCATTTTCCCGTGCCTTAGTTGAGCGGCGTCGGGGCATGGCTTGAATAGAGGGCCGAGAGGCCTCTCTGTCGCGGCCGCGAGGTGGCCGGTCTGCCATGTCATGCACTGGTGATGTAGGTGCTTCCTCCTCTGATCGGGGTAGCGGCCTGCGCTTCGGGTAACTCTTGGAGGGGCGTTCGAGTTCATACTCTTCGGCCGCAAGGACTTCAGTTCATCTGTCAGCTAGCAAATCTTGGGCAGCTCTAAGCTGTTGCTGCTTTTTCTTGAGGCTACTTGCCGTGGCTAAAAGCCTGCGTTTAAAATGCTCTTGTTCGACGGGGTCTGATGGTATGACGAATTCGTCGTCATCGAGACTTGCCTCGTCTTCGGAGGGAGGCGTATAATTATCATCCTCGACCTCTCGGTCTGCCGCCCTCTCATGAGGGCTGGCTTCTCCATCTTTCTGTGCCGAATCTTGCTGAGGTGGGTATTCTTCGGCGCTATCCGGGGTAGTATTATCTCCCGTGCCAGAATCACCGTTTTTGTTTTGGCGGGATTTAGAGCGGCGCCGCTGACGCCGGCGCTTTGGCTATTTCTTTGCTTACGAGAGCTTGCTTTCTTGGCCCATAAATGGACCTGACTGGGCCATGATGCAAATCCTTAAGTGGGTCGCATGCCGATTTAGGTGTGGCGCCGCTTGCCGCTTTATGGGGTTGTCTATCCGACCGTGCGGCTTTTTCATTTTTGGAATGCGAGGGCTCTAGGGCCTCTTCGTCGAATTCAGGCAGTAGCTTTCTTTTCGGATAGCTTTTAGTGCGGCAACTGTCGCCGTACTTATCTGTGGTATTGATTACTTTGCTCCATCTAATCTGGAGTGCATCTTCTGCTGTTTTTAGCTTCCGCTTCTGCTTTTTTAGGCTGCGTGCAGTTGCAACGAGCCTCTCATGGAGATTCTTCTGCTCCATAGGTTTATTCAGCGTGAGGTCATCCGGAATGCCGTTTTCGCCGGAGGAGGGATGTTCGGTTTCTCTATCCGTGTTGCCCTGTTCGGACGATTGCTCTAAGGCCTGCTCGTCGTCTACCGGCTCGTCCTGCTCTATGGCTAGGTTTTTGTCGAGGCGGGGCTTGGGTCGGCGTTTACGCCGACGCTTTGATTGCTTTTCGGGGGGTCGATCTCCCGTCTCATCCCCTTTTTCCTCGTTGTCGCTTCCTTTAGGGGTATCCACCATGTACACATCGTGAGATGAGGTGGTTGTCCAATGCCCTATGGGCGTTGGTTCATCAGTATCTCCTGCATCGTCATCCATGCCGTCGATGTCTCCGGAGTCGAAGTTGAGCACGTCGTTTAAATTGTCGATAGTGGCTACCAAGTGGGTGGTGGGTGGGCTTTGAATTTCTTCATCGTCCGTATCCCATCCTCGCTGACCATAGTTCGGCTAGGGCTCTCCTTATATAAGGAGAGAGACTTGAGAGGGTTCAGGATATCGCCACAAGGCGAGTGCTGAAAGATGTCTGCGGCGGTGAACTCTATTATCGGCGCCCAATCGGATTCGGTCGGCAGGGGTGCGGGGGGTTCGAAGTTCGGAAAGGAGTCCGGATCCTCGGAGTCACGGATCATGCAGAGTGCGGGGCTAGCGTTCGGCTCGATCACCTTTGAGATCGAAGCCCCCGAGGTGACGTCCAACCGCTCATCCTCGATTGGTGCAATAGGCTCCGAGTTAGGGGTCGGAACCGATGCGTGTGCGGCCTCCAGGACACTGTCCGGAGGCAGAGCTAGGTCATGCCCCTCGAGATAGTGCAGCGCGCTTGGCTGTGGCTCGAACCCGTCGAAGATCAAGTCTCCGCGGATGTCAGCCGTGTAGTTTAAGCTTCCAAACCTGACTTGATGGCCAGGGGCGTAGCTTTCGATCTGCTCCAGGTGGCCGAGCGAATTGGCTCGCAGAGCGAAGCCGCCGAAGACGAAGATCTGTCCGGGGAGAAAAGTCTCACCCTGGACCGTATCGTTGTTGATGATCAAATGAGCCATCTGGCCTAAAGGCGACGACACAGAGGAACTCCCAATGAAAGCACCAATGTCAGTGTCAAAACCGGCGAATCTCGGGTAGTGGATCCCGAACTGTGCGTCTAGGCCGGATGGTAACAGGAAGCAGGGAACACGATGTTTTACCCAGGTTCGAGCCCTCTTGATGGAGGTAAAACCCTACGTCATGCTTGATTAATATTGATGATATGGGTAGTACAAGAGTAGATCTACCACGAGATCAAGGAGGCTAAACCCTAGAAGCTAGCCTACGGTATGATTGTTATATATGGAGTTGATTGCCTACGGACTACAACCCTCCGGTTTATATAGACATCGGATAGGGTTAGGGTTACACAGAGTCGGTTACAATGGTAGGAGATCTTGAATATCCGCATCGCCAAGCTTGCCTTCCACGCCAAGGAAAGTCCCATCCGGACACGGGACGAAGTCTTCAATCTTGTATCTTCATAGTCCAGGAGTCCGGCTGAAGGTATAATCCGGCTACCCGAACACCCCCTAATCCAGGACTCCCTCACCGGCACTTATCAAAAGGATGCTACACAAGGTCTTTTTTTGGTTCATCAACTTGCTTGTTGACATTGAGGCAAATCAGCTTGATGAATGGAACACATTCCAAAATAAACGGCTAAAATTTACCTCTGACAAGTACGTGGATTTTTTTCTTACACCCTTCGGCAGATTTGGAAAGATAGAAATGCGTGTTTTTTAGCATAAATGCTTAGGCCTCCTTTGGTTCATAGGATAGAAATGTTGTAGGAATAGGAAAATCATAGGAAGTGAGATGACATGCATCTCAATTCCTATAGAGAAAGAGATGCCATTTGATGCATAGGATAAGAATTTTTTTCATTGAGTCTTAGCTAATGTTTTCTTTCTCCAAAATGTGAAGGATTGATTCCTATCCTATATAGGAATAGGAATCCATTCCTACAAACTGAAGGGTCTCAAAGGAAATTTTCCTATGCAAATCCTATCCTATAAAAATCCTATGACATTCCTATAAACCAAAGGAGACCTTAGGGGTTTATGACAGGATCTGTAGGATCCAGGAGATAATGAGATTGAGAAAACTGGCTTTTGTCAGAGGTGTTCAGGATGATGGTGGCTAATCTTGACTACTGTATTCTGTAAATGGGCTTCGGCCAGAACCTTGTGTCTTTCTCTTCTTCTAATAGATACAGCACCTGCCTTTTTTATTTATTTTAGAAAAGGATGTTATTTCCCGGCCTCTGCATCCGAAAGATGCATGCGGCCCTATTATTAAACAAGTTCAACAAAATACAAAGTCTGTAATCCGGAGTACAGCTCACAAAGGGAGCACAAATAAAAAAGGCTAAGCAAATAATCCTGCAAATATCATAAGTTTTGATTCATAAACAGTTTGGCATATTAATGGCTACTTTCACTTGAAGGTCAGCCGAGACCTTCAAGTGGGAGGTCATCATCGTATACGGCCCTGCCGACCATAGTAGGTCAGCCGCTTTCCTTGAAGAGCTTCACAGGAAGGTCTCGGCTGCCTCCCTCCCCATGGTGGTTGGGGGCGACTTTAACCTCCTCCGTTTCGCGGAGGAGAAGAGCAATGAGCATGTCGACTTTGCACGGATGCAAATGTTCAATGACTGCATCGCGGACCTTGGCCTCCGCGAGATAGATCGGGTTGGTGCCAGATTCACCTGGACCAACCGGCAGGAGTCCCCGACCCAGTCCGTTCTAGACCGGGTCCTAGTTTCCCTCGAGTGGGATCTCCGCTGCCCTCTGGCCTCCCTTCGGGTGATCACCCGGATTGGCTGCGATCACGTCCCCCTCCTCCTGTCCTCCGCTGACGAACGACCACCGATTCCCCCTCGCTTCTGTTTTGAGACATTCTGGTTGTCCCAAACTGGTTTCGTTGCGGTAGTGGTCGCGCGTTGGGTGGAGGCGCGTGCCCACCCCCACCCCCGTCCCCCCTCGGCCATTGATGTATGGCGGCTCTGTGCTAAACGGGGACAATAGTTTATGAAGGGGTGGGGTGCCAACCTTAGGCGTGATCTCCGTGAATGCAAGAAGGCCCTGTTGACTGCCATCCAGGCCCTTGACCTGCGTGCGGATGTTGTTGGCCTCTCCCCCGGGGAGTGGCTCTCCCGCTGTGACTTAGAAGACCAACTCTCCGTCATCTACATCGACGAGGAGGCCTACTGGCGCTTGCGGGGCTCCCAGAAATGGGTCCTGCAAGGGGACGCGAACACTGCTTACTTTCAGGCCATTGCGAACGGCCGCCGTAGGCGCAACACCATCCCACTCCTTTGGGATGGCGGGACCCTCCTTCGGTCCTCTAGAGACATTAGAGCCCACGTCAACGGGTTCTACCGGGCCTTGTTCTCCCCCGCTCCTCGGAGTGGCCTCTCCCTTGCCCTTGATTGCTGGACTGGCAACCGGCGTGTCTCCGCCGCGGAGAACGTGGCCCTCACGGCCCCGTTCTCGGAGGGCGAGGTTTGGGCCGCCATTAGTACCATGAACCCTTCATCGACTCCTGGTCTGGATGGCCTCCCGGTTAAGTTCTTCGAGTCCTTCTGGAATGTGATTAAACCTGGGATCATGGCCATCTTCGATGGGTTCTACATTGGCTCCATCGACCTTGGACGCCTTAACTATGGGATCATCTCGCTCATCCCCAAAGTTTCTGGGGCCTCCGACATCCGCCAGTTCCGCCCAATCACGGTTATCAACGTGATTTTCCGGATCCTGGCCAAAGGGTACGCCAATAGGGAGACCCGGCTGGCCGATCACATTACCAACTCCAACCAAACCACCTTCATTCAAGGGCGGTATATTATGGATGGGGTGCTGGTCCTCCACGAAGTCCTTCATGAGGCCCGGTCTAAGCACCTCAGCGTGGTCTTCCTTAAGATTGATTTCCATAAGGCTTATGACACTGTTAGTTGGCCCTTCCTTCGGGAAGTTTTGCTGAAAGGATCGAGAAGAGGTGTCTAGAAGGGGGGTGATTAGACACTAAGTGCCAAAAGTTGCAGTTTTTAATATCTTTAAGTTGAAGTGGAGTTTTGGCACAAGTTTAACAAACACAGTACATATCAAGCAAGCATGCAAAGAGTATATGAGCAGCATAAAGTAAAGCATGCAACTTGCAAGAATGTAAAGGGAAGGGTTTGAAGGATTCAAACGCAATAGGAGACACAGATGTTTTTGTCGTGATTCCGATAGGTGGTGCTATCGTACATCCATGTTCATGGAGACTTCAAGCCACGAAGGCTAACAGCTGCGCGAGTCCACGAAGGGCTCCACCCATGAAGGGTCCACGAAGAAGCAACCTTGTCTATCCCACCATGGCCGTCGCCCATGAAGGACTTGCCTCACTAGCGGTAGATCTTCACGAAGTAGGCGATCTCCTTGCCCTTACAAACTCCTTGGTTCAACTCCACAATCTTGTCGGAGGCTCCCAAGTGACACCTAGCCAATCTAGGAGACACCACTCTCCAAAAGTAATAAATGGTGTGTTGATGATGAACTCCTTGCTCTTGTGCTTCAAATGATAGTCTCTCCAACACTCAACTCTCTCTCACGGGATATGAATTTGGTGGAAAGAAGATTTGAGTGGAAAGCAACTTGGGAAGGCTAGAGATCAAGATTCATATGGTAGGAATGGAATATCTTGGCCTCAACATAAGTGTAGGTGGTTCTCTCTCAGAAAAAGTAAGTTGGAAGTGTAGGTTCGTTCTGATGGCTCTCTCCACGAATGAAGAGGAGGTGGAGGGGTATATATAGCCTCCACACAAAATCTAACCGTTACACACAACTTGCCAATCTCGATGGGACCGAATTGATAAACTCGGTCGGACCGATTCAGCAAATCTAGTGACCGTTAGGATTTCCGGTGGGACCGACATGCAACTCGGTAGGACCGATACGGTTAGGGTTAGGGCATAACGTAATCTCGGTGAGACCGATTACACAAACTCGGTGAGACCGATTTTGGTAATAAGCTAACCAGAGAGTTGGTCAGGTAAACTCGGTGGGACCAATTCGCTCATTTCGGTGAGACCGAAATGTTATGAAAAGGAAACAGAGAGTTTGCATTGCAATCTCGGTAGGACCGATTATGCAAACTCGGTGAGACCGGTTTTGGTAATAGATCCATACAGAGAGATTGCAATCCCATCTCGGTGAGACCGAGATCCCTATCGGTGAGACCGATTTGCCTAGGGTTTGTGGCAGTGGCTATGACATCTGAACTCGGTGGCGCCGGATAGAAAGAATCGGTGGGGCCGAGTTTGACTTTTGGTTTAGGTCATATGTGGATGTGAGAAAGTAGTTGAGGGCTTTGGAGCATATTACTAAGCACTTTGAGCAAGAGCCTTATTAAGCAACACCTCATCCCTCCTTGATAGTATTGGCTTTTCCTATAGACTCAATGTGATCTTGAATCACTAAAATAAAAAATATATAGTCTTGAGCTTGGAGCTTGAGCCAATCCTTTGTCCTTAGCATCTTGAAAGGGTTCCACATCCTCTAGTCCATGCCACTTCATTGTTGAACTTATCTGAAACATACTAGGTAAAAGTGTTAGTCCAACAAGAAATATGTTGACATTAATTACCAAAACCACCTAGGGAGCACTTGCGCTTTCATTTGCTCCGGAAGGGCTTTGACGAGCGCTGGATCACCCGCGTAATGCAGATGATTCTCTGCGGCCGCACTGCCGTGAACATCAATGGGGAGATCGGCCCTTACTTCCCTACCCTATGTGGGGTCCGTCAAGGTGATCCCCTCTCCCCATTCCTGTTCAACATGGTGGTGGACGCGCTTGCCGCCATCCTGGACAAGGCTAAGGCCGCGGGACATATTCGTGGGATCACTCTCCACCTAGTTGGCGGCTCCGGGATCTCCCTTCTCCAATACGCCGACGACACCATCATCATGGTCGAAGGCTCAGAGACGGACATCTCGAATCTCAAGTTCCTCCTCCTCTGCTTCCAACAAATGTCTAACCTCAAGATTAATTTTGATAAGAGTGATGTGATGGTGATGGGCTACTCTCCTGAGGAATGTCTGAGCATCGCCAACCGCCTCAACTGCCGCTTGGGCTCCTTCCCCACGACCTACTTGGGAACGCCCATTAGCGATTCTAGGCTCACTGTCGCGGACTTGCGGCCGGTTGTGGCCAAGCTACATACGCGCATTGAGCCCTGGCAGGGTAGGTGGCTTTCGAAGGCGGCCCGGACGATCCTGATCAACTCCTCCCTCTCCAGCCTCCTCTTGTTCCTCATGAGCTTCTACAGCCTCCACGAGACTCTGCACCATGAGATCGCCAAAGTCCAGTCTCGTTTCTACTGGGCTGGCGACAACAATAAGCAGATATACCATATGGTTAGCTAGCCTGGCATTTGCAAGCCTCGGGACCAAGGAGGACTAGGTATCATGTGCTCGAAGCGCATGAATATTGCTCTCCTACCCCGATGGCTTTGGCGCATTTCGCAAGGGCAAGGCGGCCTCTGGTTAGATATAATCCGGGCCAAGTACCTGCGTGGACAACCCCTCGCTTTCTGTCAGCGTTCAGGCGGTTCCTAGTTTTGGCAGTCGATTATCCAACTTCTCCTGGTCCTCCGCATTGGGACATCCATCTCGGTGGGTTCGGGTTCTGCGACCTTGTTCTGGTTCGACCGTTGGTCTGGTGATTCCCCCTTCACGGCGCGGTTCCCCGACCTCTTCTCCATCGTTGTGGACCCAACCATCTCCGTCGAAAGGGCCCTTATTGACTTAGGGCGCCTCGCCTTCCGGAGACCGTTCGGTCCCCCGGGATCCACCGCTTGGCGCGAGTTGCTTGATTGCATCGCCCTTCACAAACCGGCCTCGACTCGGACCCGGACCAAGTTAGGTGGCGTCTTGAGCCTTCCGGCCAATTCTCCACCAAGTCCCTCTACCAGCCCATTGCTCCCTCCATCGCCCCCCCCCCTCACGGCGGTTTGGTCCATCCATCTGCCTCTGAAGATCCGGATCTTCATGTGGCAATGGATTCGTGGACGGATCCCATCTGGGGTGGAGGTCCGCAAGCGCAACGGCCCGGGAACGGGCATCTGCCTGCTTTGCGATGTTCCCGAAGACTCGAATCACATCTTCTTCACGTGCATGTCTGCTCAGTTTCTTTGGAGCTGTTTTAGGGAGGTAGTCGGTGGCAATTGGTGTCACACCAACTTCCCCGACCTATTCGCTGAACTCCAGATATCCCCCCTACCCTCTCGCCACATTAGGTGGCTTGAGATTGGGGCGCTAGCGTGGACCCTCTAGACGATCCACAATAAACTTGTGATCCAGCGCATTCCTCTTCAGCGGGCCACTGACGCTCTGTTCAAACTGTCTGGTTACTTGCAGCTCTGGCGGCCGCTTAGCCGCCCTTCGGACCGGGACGCCATCACCGCCTTCGTCGCCGACCTCCGCTCGATGGTCGTTCGTCTGTCACCACCAGCTCCCCCGCCGCCACCGGAGCCTGATTACGGCCGCTGTTAGTCGCCGCGCCGGCGCCCCTTGTGTTTTCTTTTCTTTTTAGGGCTTGTTGAGTTGTGCCCTCGGCAGAACCTATGTACTTTGTGTCGTGAGACTTGGGTGTGTGTGTGCGCCGAACTATGCTTGTATGTGTGCTCTTGGCGGTTTGCTTTATTTAAAAAGCGGGGCGAAAGCCTTTTTCGGTAAGATCGCCATCATGGGAGATCACGAGCTAACTCGAGCACGTCACCCTCTTACCGAAAAAGGCTTTCGCCCCGCTTTATATATAAAGCACCGAACCACAAGGACCATGATACAAACTCACGCCACCACCGCACACGACACGCACACCCAAGGCGAGATACAAAGGTGTCGGGCACCGCCACACCACCCCAACGACTACCAAGCCACTACAAATGCGCGAGGACAAACTGCTTGGAGCCACCGGAGACCTCCTCCTCCGAGGGGAGGTGAGACGGAACGGCGGAACCAGGCCTCCAAGATGGTGTCCCCAAGAAGGGAACGACCACGATAGCAACCAAGTCACGCCCGCCGCCGCCACTAAGTCGCCGCCAGCAGGCTCCAGCTCGTCGCCGCGGCCGCCAGCGCCGCATCCCAGGCAGCCGCCTCGACCCGTGCCGAAGGCCCCCGCTGAGGAGACAAGGCAGCCCCGTCGCCGTCGGCGCCTACCAGGCTTCGCCCGACGCGCCCTCTCTAGCGGCGGCGAGGGAGAGGAGGGAGGAGGAGGGGAAGCCCACCGGCAGCGCTAGGGTTTCTCCCGTGACGCGCGCGCGGGGCGCGTCGCGGGAGCGAGTATGTACCTTTTCTCGCACGTCACCCTCTTCGCGTACCTCTTCGACAGTCCCATCTCTTGCATGCGCCTATTCAAATTACTGATAGTCAAAAAGAGCATCAAAAGAATCTTTGATGAAATAATAATATTTTGTACCAGTACAGGATTTACAAGCAGTGCTTAGAGATGGTGACGATAATGAAGGTGGAAGGAAGAAGGGTAGGGGAGAAAGATGATGCTTTAATTATCTTCTTGCAAGGAGATGGCCGATAACGAGGTATGAAAATTGCCGAGGGGGAAATGAGCGGGGTCAAAGAATGATTTTGTTGCTGAAAGGAAAAACTACATTTGATTACAACACACTTTTCTTAATTAGAATATATGCTTAAGGAAAAGATGGATTGTTTTGCGAAACAATATTTTGACCCATAGAAAGCGGGATTTTTGCTTGTGGCAATTCTCGAGCAAGTGGAGCTAAAAAAGAAGACAAAATATTTTGCCAAAAATGCAGGGTAGAATTTGTGGATTCTCGTACACAAAGATACCAAATGGGACACATCAAACTTGCATATCTCGTGACTCATGTGTGGTATTTGAAATGTCTTCCTAGTTATATTGTGAGGTTGTGAGAGCGGATCCGCCTAGCAGGGTGCTTGTCCCCGCAACATTGGCCTCGGAGTCCGGGGCCAACGACAACAACCATGATACAGATGCGACGGCTATGGCAGCTATGACGGCTACTTCGTGGTCTAGGCACAGCGTGCCTACCGTGAAAGGGTGAAGGCGCGTCGTGGCTCCTGCTCGTTTGTCGCATCCATTGCGGTGCTGGTGCCATCTGAATCCGATGACACGGTCCCTATCCTCCAAGGAGTCGGACATGCTAGATCGCCAACAGATCAACACCAAGACATTGAGGAGCATGAGGAGCCGTGTCACGCCACGGAGAAGAAGGATGCCCAAGACCAGATCCTGGTGAAGCGGCAAGCTGAACTGTCCCTGCCCTCGCGGTGGAGCAAGCCCGGGCTGTCCGTGCCCTCGTCAACCTACCCCTGAAATCATTTGAGAACATGTCCGGTGCCTCCTCCGACTCATCCAGCTCCGGAGCGAGCAGATCTGTCTCGACTCCTACGTCGCCTTCGAGTGCTACTTCCGCGACAAAGAAAACAATGGCAAGGGCAAGGACGACCGCCCATGATCCCCCATGTAAGTCGTAGTTTAGTTATGCTGTCGAACTATCTATTCTTAGTTAAATGTTGTCTTGCACTATCAAACTATCTAGTCTTAGTTAAATATTGCCTTCATTATCCTATGATGTTCGTTGTTTGATCTATATCCTATGTATGCTATTTACGTATTGCTTGTATGGATTTGAGGTTTTGGGTACGAGAAAACAGCTATGAGGGTGAATAAATAGAGGTTGATCCCGTCTGCGGATATATGAAAGATGAAATTTGTCCAGCCCGATTGAAGACGCTCTAATTCACCAAATGCTCGGATGGAGCTAGGTCGACCCCACATGCAGCTAGCGTCATCCTCGTCTCACTCTCACGTGTTCACATCACCTGGCTTCAGGAAGAAAGTAAAGAGGTGTTTCTACTGTAGGCAACATCTTTTTCCCTGATGCTAGCTTGTGGTAGCACTTGCACGCAAGTGACAGACACAAAGACAGGCAAGACATGGATCCTAGCTCCTCCCAGGCATGTACGCATGCTCCTACGCAATCACCCGGCGGCCTTGCTGCAGTTAGGTGCCTCCATTATTCCACTGGGGCCATGGGAATTGATTCAGGTATCTCAAGGACCAGTCCCAGTCCCACACCATCGATCCATCAATATGATACATGCTGCCGTCGCAAGAGGCAAATGGA
>NC_041392.1:298437820-298443622 GCF_002162155.2 Triticum dicoccoides | reverse complement strand
CCATCGACTTGTCTTGCTCCGTCCATCGGCTTATTATCACTCGTGTTATCTTATCTATCTATCTATCAATATGATCCATCCCATAGGTTGGAATTATTCAGATACTAGTACCACCTAACGTGGCTAGCCTGGTCCCCTGGTCGGTGGGAAACCAAGGCAAGCCGGCAATATATAATTGTACTAATGAATTTCAACTATTTCCATTAACCGTGGCATAACGGACTAGTTACAACCACACAACGCAGTCACTACGTTACTGAATTTAAACTGTACAAGATCTGATTTCAAAAAGAGCAATAATAATCGATCTCATAGGAGTATTTGGTTAGTTAGCCTCGACGGTGACCAAGTAAAGTGCACTCGCCTTCGTTTCCCTCATTCGCATCCAAATGGCAATAAGAAGATGAGTGGCTCGTGTGTCAAACCTGGGATTCAGATGTTTCACAGCTGGGGAAGAAGGCCAGATCCAGGCGCTGGAACAGCAGCACACGCCACTTGTTTTTCCTTTCCCCCCTTTGCCACTGAGGCATAAGATGCTGGATCATATCAGCCCTCGCGAAAACGACCTTGCACTGATCAAGCATAGACACCCTGTCAATGAGGCGAAGAGGGCGGTTCAGATTAACCAAGGTAATGCAAAGACTTGAAAGAGCCTCAGATTGATTAGTTGTCATCTCTCTTCACAAGATTTGCTGTTGTTATGCAAGTAGAGAAAGGGGGCAATGATAGCTGCTGGCTGGAAAGGTGATGTTTTCTTTTCAAGAAAACGCAAAGGTTACAGCCCTCCTAAGAGGTTACAAACAAGGAGCAAGAATAATGCACGTCCCAGTGTGTCGGTAGGACAGTTCTAAGCCCGGTGGCACCTGCCCTAGACCAAAGCCTGGCCTCATCTTTGATTCTACCGACAAGGGTGTCAACAGAAGGCCGGCTAGAAAGGTGATGTAACTCCTCAAACACTGATTTGAACAATAAAGCTTGCTAGGGTTCATCTGCTTGCCTTAGGGTGAGGAGTGAAACTTCATTCTCCCAAAACAAGAGCGGAAGCATTTCTACTCATGTCCAAACTTTTTGTGTCTCCAACCTAATACTATTTGAGCATGCTCACACTATTCCCCCGCATATCTTTCATGCCGCTTGCTGTCCTCGCTATGTTACTGCAGCAGAATTGGTGCTGGCAATTCCAAACATATCTAGCCAGCCCCAGAGCACTGCCAGTGTTCCTGGAAAATGTTCGATGCACATATTAGTATTTTTTTTATCAATCTTCGATATATGGAATAAGTTTGAGATTCATTTGCGATCACAATAGTAAGGGAAAAAATACAGCCAATTCATTTGTGATTCTAGTTCCAGAAGGCCATTGTATTTTCGGCCACAAGAAGTCTGATCGGATAATAATTGTAAAGCAAGAAGTTAACAGTTGAGCAAAGTACCCCCAAAATGCGACTAGTCATTTAGCTTGGCGTCACCAGTTGACGCCGTGATTTCAACATCACAACTAGAAATGAAGCAAGGAACGTGCACATCAAGAGTAACAGACAACAGCACCCACTGCACGGCACATGCAATGGTATTACACTCTCTTAGTTAAGAGAAGTACTCTTACCTTTTAAAGCAGATACGGCATGATCTTGTATGACTTATGAATATGACATGAGGGTACAGGAGTAAGAAGCTTTGCCTCTTTTTTAGAGCGTCTAGATAATAAATAGAAAATCAGGTTGTATGATTTATTGTCTTTCTATAGTTTGAAACTAAAAACTGTATTTGCAAGTCGCTCAAGAATAGAAGACAAGAAATGCAAGGCAACGGTGTGAAGTGAAAGGTGCCACAGTTATAAAGATTTATGAATCAAACTGCCAATGTTAGATCCATCCATAGATTCTGAAGTTTATTATAGACTAGTATCCGCATATCTAAGTCTAATTACAACAATTAATCATACGTACTTGGTTATAGCAAACTGGTTTGCAGTAACTACACATTCACAAGATGAAATAATTAAGCATTCTTTGGTTATGTCTTGGTTCTGGCTGTTCAGTGGCGAACAGAAGTTACAGAACGCCAGCTTTCTGGACAATCTTTCTGTAGGTAAGCATCCTGAAATTGATATGCAGAACATGATATATTATGAATATGTGAGTAAAGGGCAATGGAACAATATGTGCTTCCAGAATAACAGCAAAACAATAGATTCAATAGCTAATTTCTGGAGTAAAAACAAACTGTAAACAGGTCAGTCAAGTAACTTGTGAGTAATACATTTTCAGGTCTGAGGCTGGAAGTTATCAGCACAGGAGTTTGGAAAAGACATCCAGGTCCAGCTTCCCCTGGTGAGCAGCAGGAGCCACCTCCCTCGCCAACCTTCCGACCACTCGCTCAATGTACACTACATACAGCCCATTTATGTTTTCTAGGACTTCCAGGTCTTTGCGTGCCTTCAGAATAGATCTGACCCATTCTTCAAATATTTCTGGATAACAGTTTGTAAATTTTGATCAAACTCTCTGCAATGAATTGCCGGGAACATATAGCATAGTATGATGCACTGAAGCTCTATTAGCAGTGGTATTATTTGGATAGAGTACATTTCAGTATTTATCGATTCAAATTTGTAATTAAAGATGCACATCTATATAATAAAAAGCTCTCAACTGTGGCTGCCAACTAAAACACAGTATCTATATTTAGATATTTGATACGACACAATTTCTTTAAATCAAGTGATGCGACCCTGATATTTTTCACACTGTCATGTTGAATGTTGATAATGTCAAGAGAGGTTGAGCTAGACCAAACTTGACATGGGAGGAGTCCATAAAGAGAGACCTGAAGAACTGGAATATCACCAAGGACTAGCCATAGACAGGGGTGC
The DNA here is from genome assembly GCF_002162155.2 of Triticum dicoccoides. NCBI lineage: Eukaryota > Viridiplantae > Streptophyta > Magnoliopsida > Poales > Poaceae > Triticum > Triticum dicoccoides. Next base: position 298,440,747 of record NC_041392.1, on the reverse strand, counting down.
GTGGAAGTTACCTATCCACATGCCAGAACCATGACTAGGTTTCGAGATCTTATGGGTTTCAACTCTAGCCTACCCCAACTTGTTCGGGACTGAAAGACTCTGTTGTTGTTTTAAGGGTTGAATGCAAACACAATTCAGAAAACTTAATAGATAGGGAAAAGGATGGCCAGGGGTAAGAAAACACTAACTTTTGTCAAATTGCTCGCAACATAGCCAAATTTTCATGTAATCAGATATGAGGAACTCGATTAATTGAATCCTGCAACACACGAATAGGATGACCACACGCAACATTTAGTTATGCAGTCAGAATCAAGGTAACAAAAAAAAAATCTCATACGAACTATAGAGACGACACTCCATACATGAGCACACATTGCATTCTTAATATGTAACTTTGACCGTTATTTTGTGTGTGAATATGTTACTACTTAAGAGCATGTTGTGAAAATATTTTCCATCACAAATCTAATGATAAAGTTCCGTTTCTTATATGTTACTTGTCTAACAAATTTAAAAATATATTTTCTACACCATCATCTATTTCTGAAACTGTTGCAGGAAGTAGCAACTGTTGTATATCCCCCTTCAAATATTCAGTTAATTCTACACATATCCAACCATACAGTCTGTAAAGATCAATAAGACAGGAATAAATTTGGACCAATGAAGAATAACATAGTTGATGCACATGCAGGATGCTAAAAAGTTACAGGCACCACTAAATGAGCAATCCCGCAAAACAAAAAACTAAATGGGCTGTAGGCTGTCAATTAACCAGATTTGTAAGCCAATGAAAGCTCAAACCTGTGTATCCTAATTGTGACACTTTGGGCCAGCGCCAAATTAATGGGCAACTGATCGGCTATTCAAAGCATTTTTCACTATACTGCTAAAGTGGTAATGGTAGCCTCTTCAAACTATTCTTCATCCAATATTTCAAGACTAAATGACTATGAACTACTGCACATGTAGGAATAGCTGCCCTGTGCAAACTGCTGGTATAGTTTTTCATCCAGATTTCAATGCTACAGGTCAAAACGTCTGTTATAAACTAGTGAATTAAAATAGGTACACTGAAGAACAGGTAATCATGAGTGCCTTTGGAGAAGTTAAAATTATCCGACTGTAATATAAACTAGAATGAAAAGAAGATCAGCTTAAGCTTACATAATGAACATATTGCCATGCATATCAGGGAAGGAATCATCAAATGGATCTAAGAGAAGCAAGCTTTCTGATACATTTGAGATCTTTTGAGAAACTGCAAGGATTATCCGCTGACCAATGAACTCTTCATTTCCTAACTTGCGGAACAAGTGCTGCACATTGAATTGGGCATCTGAGCAGTCAACTGGCCCTGCAAACTTGAACAAAATGGAAGGCGGCAATCAATGTACTATTGGTTGATGTTAGGAGGACAGACACATGAATGCCAAAATTCATAGTTTATCTCATTGCGTTTACTCTGCACTGAAATGACCAAAAGTAACTAAATGAAACTACAGATGTGACCACTCAGCAGATCTATTCAGAATAAAACATGATTCAAAGTGATCATGTAAAAGAATATGTTGATATGATTTGCCTATAAGAAAGAATGTAAAACAAACACCATGAAGCCTATAACTAATCTATCATACTTGGTGGGACTTCCACACGTACACTACTAGCGAAAACCTTATACACAGAATCTTAGCAGCAGCGCGGCATAAAAACAGGCGCTGCTGCTAAGTAGTAGCAGCGCGGCTACGGAAAGCTCGCTAATGGTGCAAACTTAGCAGTAGCGCGTGACGCTTAAACCGCGCTGCTACAAAAATCCACCGACAGTACACAACGACATAAGTTTACCAGTAGCGTGGTGCCAGGGAGCGCGCTGCTGCTAATGCCATAGTAGCAGCGCGCTTTTTTGTCACCTCGCTGCTGCTAATTTTGAAATTGTGCATAGGGTTGGCCCGTTTAGCAGTAGCGCGTGACAGGAAAGCGCGCTGTTGCTACGCTCTTAGCAGCAGCGCGCTTTCTCTCCCGCGCTACTGCTAAGACGCAGCACCCACCACCTTTTCCACCTCCCCTCCCCATCTCCTCTCCTCCCTTTCCCCTACCTCCCACATCCTCCCTCTCTCACTCTTCTTCCTCAATACTTCTCCCCCCATTACTCTCCCTCTTCTACCTACCTTTCTCTCTCTTCATTACTCCTAGCTATAACTACACCACCTCCATTAATTCATCTCCTTTCTCTTTTTCCTCCCCCCTCCACTAGTTGAAGTTGTCTCCTCCCAAATTAGCTAGCTAGGTAGATGTAGCATTTAGTTAAGTGACCTATTTACCCCCTAACTAGATCTTTCTTTGTCAAGAAGAGCTTTGTGCACTTTTGACCTCCCTACATCATCTCCACCGTGTGCTCGATCTCGAGATAGAGGTGTGATTAATATTTCATGTTTTTGCAAAATGGAAATATATGTTCCTATTTTGTATACACACTTAATTAGCCATTATTATGCATGGGTCCAATGATGTAATATATATATGTTCCTATTTTGTATACACACTTAGCCATTATTATGCAAGGGTCCAATGATGTAATATATATGTTCCTATTATGCTGAGGAAAAGAAAAAAGGGAAACTGGTTATAGCAGTAGCACTTTAGTGAAAAAGAGCTACAGCTAGTCAAGGTAGCAATAGCGGTTTCTGCAGAAAATTGCTATAGCTGCTCGTGATAGTAGTAGCGCGTTTCGTGTAAACGCGCTACTGCTACGTCCACTTAACCCAAAATTCTCCCTCTCCCTGCTTCATCCCGCCTCTTTTCCCCCAAATCCCCACTCTCTCTTCCCCGGCCCCGTCGCACCGCCGCGCCCGCCCCCGACCTCGGCGCGCTCGCCCCCGACCCCGACCCCGACGCGCCCGACCCCGGCGCGCTCGCCCCTG